>NC_058130.1:162479142-162522199 GCF_016433145.1 Gracilinanus agilis
CTTCCTTCCTTCCTTCCTTCCTTCCTTCCTTCCTTCCTTCCTTCCTTCCTTCCTTCCTTCCTTCCTTCCTTCCTTCCTTCCTTCCTTCCTTCCTCCCTCCCTCCCTTCCTTTCTCCCTCCCTCCCTTCATTCCTTCCCTCATATGGAATCCCTTCTGGGGATGATGAAACCAGAGATCTGACTTTTTAAGAAAAGGATGAATATGAGAGTTGGCCAGACCACCTATGCAGTAGTCTATTTCTATTATGCTTAATGTCTGCTCATTTGTTTCTTTACATTTTTACTGATACCAACATAAGAAATACCCAGTAACCAGTGAGTACCTTTAGTTTCCTTGACAGTGCTATTGAAGAAGAAAAAGTGAGCCGAAGGAAATCTGGTGTGGTGGCATCATTGCCTGTGTAGGATAGTTTAGTTTTTCCTTAATGGGTATTGAGATCATCCTCAAACTTGATCCGTTCAGGTAACTCCAACACTCAGCCTATTGATATCACTTTCTATTCTCCTGAGTATAAAACAGGCACAAGGAATTTTAGCTGTTCTCTGATGTTTGGCTAGTGGGTCACTGGGTAACTCAGGGAAGAAAGCTTCATTCTTCTGAATCAGTTGTGTGTGTGGGTCTTCAGTGCCTATCCTTATTGAATATCCTTCAGCTATGGCTAAGGAAATCTCCTTATGTTAATTGTGAGTGACTTATGAGTGTACCATTTTGTTCTATTGTGAAATCTAAACTACCAGGACACTTGTGTGAGTCAGGTTCTGCCCCTACATTATTGGCATACGAACTAGAGTCTGGAGGGTTTTTAGTTCCTAGGGATGTAGATCCTTTGGCAAGTAAAGGTAGGAGGGTGGTAGTCATCCAATCCTTTCCCTCAGAAAAAGAGTTCTTAAAAGGCTCAGTGGTTCTCTGTAGGATTACTTTGTCCTAATGTATTTGTCTTCCTATTGTACTCTAGGGCAGCTAAGTGACTAAGTGGTTCTAGAATCAGGAAGACCTGAGTTCAGATTTGACTTCAGTCACTTACAAGGTGTGTAGTACTAGGTAAATCACTGTGCCTCTGTCTACCTGTTTCTTCATCTGTGAAATGGGGATATTACTAGCACCTACCTCCTGGGTTGTTGTGAGGATCAAATGAGATGATAATTGTAAAGCACTTAGCACAGTGCCTGACACATGATGGCTACTCTATAAATGCTAGTTATTATTTTAATTATTATTATTCCCTTCTCCCTGCTAATTTTCCTCACCTTTTTGCTAGTTATAATGACCTACTCTATCTTGATATGGAGGTCACTCCAGATTTTCAAGTTATGTTAGTGGAACACAGATTCTTAAGTAGGAGTTTTAAAGCTTTTTTTTTTGTTTGTTCTGCGCTCCTTTGGCCATTTGGTGAAGCCTATAGACTTCTTTATAGTATAATGTTTTGAAATACATGAGCAAAATAAATAGTATTATAGAGGAAACAAATTATATTGAAATGGTGATCAAAATAAGTATTTTTTTTAAGTTCAGGTTGAGAACCAGTGGACTAGAAGTTCATACCAAACTGGAAAGGCTTTAGATACATATCAGGTGATGGGCTGCATTCTTTTCATCCAAGGACCAATATAGATAAGTTTGGAGAATCTCATCACCAGAATGGCCATAAGGTGTTGATTTTTCAGACACAGAAATTCTCAAAAAAATTGAGAAAAAAATTGATAAAAAACCAAACTAATTATTATTATTAATTATACTTATTGCATAGGTTGGAGATGTTGGTAGAAGGAGTACCTACCCTCAATAAAATTATAATTCCTTGAAGTAATATATTTAAAGAGTATACTGTTAGTTTTTTGCTATCTCCAAATTTTAGTACCCTGGGGTAAATCCCTGATTATCCTATCCTTGAATGCAATCTATTCATTCTACTTCAGTATAAGAGGGACAGTAAGAGATTCTAGATAGACAGTTTGCTGTTATAATCATTACAATAACTTTCAGACATACTCTTGGAAAAGGAGACATCAGTTAACCAAGCAATATTTAGGACAAATAAAAGTTACGTGATGTTGAATTTGTCAAATGTAAAAGTGGTTTACTTCTGGATTGATTCTATGAAATAGTTTAGATTTATGAATGGAATGGGAACCCTCCTTTGGCAAGATCTACATGAACTCGGCCAATAATATGCTGACAAAGAAATATGAAATAAATGATTAAAAAATGAGGATTTGTTTGTAGAGATGGAGAGCTTATGATGACAATTCAGGACTAGGTCATTGCCACTCAAAATGATAAAAGGGTTATCCTTAAGTAATCACATCTTAGTGATCAAAGCACATTATGCAAAAAACAATAGAAACTGTGCAGATATATCATTGAAAGCTATAAAATTGAACATCTACTTGAAAACCTAATAAGACACAATCTAAGACATGATGAGAAGTTTTGGAATTTACACATAAGAAGTGTGCTATCTTTCATGGAATGACAACCAAAGAAACCAATGCTCAGTAAGTCAATAAGATGTATTGAACACTTACTATATGTCAGACATTGTACTAAACTTAAAGATTAAAAAGAAGGGTAAAAAACAGTGCCTACTCTCAAAGAGCTGACAATCCAATAGAGAAACAGCATGAAAAAAATTACATACAAACAAGATACATGCAAGATAAGATGAAGATAATCAATAGAGAGGAGATACTAGCATTAAAGGGGATCAGAAAAGGTTTCCCAGAGAAAATAGAATTTTAGCTGGGATTTGAAGGAAGCTAGGGAAGTGAAGAGGCAGAGATGATAAGAGAGGACATTCCAGATATGGAAGACAGCTAGTGAAAATGCCCAGAATGAAGAGATGAAGTGCTGTGTGCAAATAACACCAAGGAAGATAGTGTTACTGGATCTCTATGTGTAGGGGGAGTGAGAAGTATGAAGACTGGAAAAGAGGGAGCCAGATTGTGAAGGGCTTTGAATGACAAAAATAATTTTATATTTGATCTTGGAGGTGATAGGGAGCCACTGGAGTTTATTTAAAGGAGGGTGAGATTTCCAGATCTGTGCTTTGGCAAGATTAATTTGACCACTAAATGGAGTGGGGAAAGAATGAGTTAGGGAGACCAACCAGCAGTGGTAGTATTCCAGTGTGAAGTGCTGAGGGTCTATAACAAGTGAAAAAATTTATTAAACATCTACTATGTGGCAGCTAGGAGTTGGGGGAAATGAAGACAAAAAGCAGGCCCCAGTTCAAGCAGTTTACAGTCTAATGAGAGAGACAATATGCCAACAAGCTACATACAGGATAAATTGGAGATAATCTTAGAGGAAAGGCATTAAGATTATGGAGCACTGGCAAAGACTTCTTGGAGGAGGTAGGACTTTAGCTGAGACTTGAAGGAAATGAGGGAATCCAGGAGGAGAATATGAGTAGTTCCAGATATGGAGAATAGCCAGTGAAAATGTCCAGAGTGGGAAACAGTGTTTTTTACAAAAAAAAAAATAGCAAGGAGGCCAGTGTCATTGAAGCACGAGCTTGTTGCTTACAATTCCCTGGGCATTGATTAGTAACAATTCAAGGTGGGGGGAAATGTCAATAGCTGTCACTATACCAAATGACAATTTTCTTCAAGTTACACTGAATGAATAACTTTCAAAATTTGGAGACCTAGCAGAGGAGATCAATTTGTGTTTGCATGTTGTATGTCATTACCAACCTAGGGTTTAGAATTTTAGTGTCCTCAATACCCAACAGTTGTAATATACCTTGCTGTAGTGTGTTATTCATGCTTGCTTAAGTTAATAGAGATCTTCAGTACGCATTGCAGAAATAAATTAAGTTTGACCATGTCATTTTAAGGCATTTTCTTAAAAATACCTACGTGAGAAATAATACCTCAGGGGAGGAAGGTTTTGGAAAGAGCGGACATCAATTGTAAAATGAAAGAATTATAGAATTTGAAAGTCGGAAGGGACTTCTTTGGCTATCTAGTTTACCCCATACACAAGAAGAATCTCCACTATAACATAAATTAAGACCTGGAAAGTTATATTGCAACATATATTTAGGGTAAGGCACATAATGAACCTACTCATATGCAGGACACACAGCCATCGGCCAAATCAAATACAAACATATGGTTCAGAGAGTAGAACTTAATGCTCTCAAAACACAGGGTTCTGCCACTTGAGATAAAGCTGTTCCCAGGTTCATTAGCTCACACCAGAGTCTGGATATTTATCCTCTGCAGACTTGATATCAGAGGCCCAGGCAATCAGAAACACCTGCTTGGATGGGGATAAGCTTGGAACATGTGGTTTTCCAGCCCAAGGGTGGCTGCATTTGCAAAATGAATAAAATGAACATGTTGCTGCTTCTGGAGGCAAGTATAGGCATAGAGGAGGAAAAACTCTCAGAAACAGAATCATCCTAAGAGTATGGACTTTCTGGTTATGCTGAGTCCTGAGGCTACTCATACAAAGGATAAAGCTATTCCAGGCAGTGTTTTTCCTTATGGTCTCCTTATATACATCTTGCTCACTTCTGTTTTCCTGCCTTTGCATGCCATTATATTTATTAAGTTCTTACAACGCACATTAACTATGAGGGGATGCCACTCAAGCAAAGGATGGCAAAAACCAATCCATCTTTAATGAAATGAGCACTATGAACTACTCATGGACCCAACTATCCACACAGCCAGTCAATCAGCCAACTTGATATTCACAGTCCATTTCAGACATGTTTGCTCACACACAGGAACAACTTTTGAACTCCCTTCGACATCTTTCTTTGAATGTTTCATCAAAACTTCCAGGGACTAAATACTCACAGAAAGGATTTTATAACCAGAATCTTCTCCCGTCGTTTTTTTATTCAAACTACATTTTGTACCTCCTCTCCACTCCATTCCCTCCTTACTCAAAGTAATGAAGACCCTGTGTCATGGGGGTAGGGAAGCTAAGTTCCGTTTAGGAAAGAACTGTCTTACTCTTCTTGGTATATGTAGTATCTGGGTCGCCTCTTTTTTCAAGTACGTTACCCCCAAATACTACTTCAGGTTCAAGATACTCTGTCGGTCTGCATCTACTACGCATTTCCTCAAACCCTCACCAGAGCACTTATTTTAACTAATCAGCCAGAAAATCCAGTTCAAAGCAGATTCAATGAAACAGTTTGGTAAGAAAAGTAGCAACAGGATATTCCCTTCATAAAACTAGGGCATGTTGTCTCACAGCTACACATACCATTAGTGAGAAGAATATGTAGAGAATATGCATGGAGAGACAATTGATACTCCTAAATGCTCTTGGGCTCTGCCATCTTTTAGGAAGGACAACAAACTTCCCTCCTTGGGAGAGTTCCTTCTTGGCTTTATTTAGTATGAAGCCTCTGCCAAGTTCTAGTCTCTCTAGGACATGTGTGTATGTCATATAATCTCTACTGGGTGTTGCTTTCTGTTGGTCTTTCATTCTAGTAGATGACAATGTCCCTAATCTTTATGGTCAGATGCCTTTATTGGTCTTGTAGCTAACAAGATCCCTTCTCTTACTAACTTTGACCTTCTCTTCAGTGTACCTTCCTACCATCTTAGCCCCTGACTATTATGGTGCAGTAGCTAAAAAAGGTCTCTTCTGACAACTTTTTAGTCATAGCTAAGGCTATAAGCCACCACACATAGCTAAAGGTCAAAATTTAGAGATTACCTCATGCTAAGTTTAAATTTGATTTTTAAAAAAGTATTTCCTTTTTTTAGGAGAATCTGTGTCCTTTTCCTAAGATTTTATCTGATTTAAGGTTAGAAATGTCTAAAACTCTACCCTTTATAAGTAAACTCATGCCCCCAAACTCATTTTGGGGGCTCTGCTAAAGAAATTCTATAAAGGGAGATGTGCATATATGTATGTCACCACACTCTTTGAGCCTTGCCTTGTAAATATATTGGATCAAGCACTATAGTTAAGTTGAATGGGCAAGTTTTTGTCTTGTTTGGCTGCATTCCTCCTCTTATTATGTATATGGGGTTGGCAACAATTCCCTCCAGCATGGGACTGAACAGAACATATGTCTTCTTCTATGCCTTTTATCTCAGTAAGTTACACGTAAGGCTTAATTAATATATTTTGTGGGTAGTTAGGTGTCACCATGGATAGCTAGTTACTTAACCCTGTTGGCCTCAGTTCCTCTATAAAATGAGCTGGAGAAGGAAATGGCAAATCACCTCCACTATCTTTGCCAAGAAAACCCTAAATGGGATCACTGAGTCAGAGATGATTGAAAATGACTGAACCACAACAATATATTTGTTGGATAAATTAATTCTTCCTTTTTCTATCAATTTAGATATCACTTTCTCCAAATCTATTAATAACTCACTTCCTTCAAAGAAATAGAACACTGTGCACATATGTTTAAAGATCAAAGTTTGGGTCACTCCTTTGACCTTCCCTGCCATTGATGTGGACATCCTTGTTAACTTCCTAAGACAGCTTGGGAGAGTTTCTAAACTGAGAAAGACAAAGCTATTGCCTTCTTTACTTCTCTATTATTATGCACTACTCTTTATTCTGCCCTCTGGAGCCAAACAAATACAATTCCCCTAACATCTGCCAGCTCTTGAAAAGAGCAAAAGATGGTCAAAAGGTGTTTTCTTTTTCACTTCCCCATCACTCCTACCTCTCCTCCCACACAAAGTCTTAAAGCTAAACATCCCCAGTTTTCTTCTCTCCTCCTTTCCTCTCCTCTCCTCTCCTTTCCTTTCCTCTTCTTGCAAACAGGGTTAAGAAATTTGCCCTGGGTATTTCAACTAGTAAGTGTTTGAGGCCAGATTTGAACTCAGGAAGATGAGGCTTTCCAATTTCAGATTGGGTGCTCTATCCACTTTGCCATTTAGCTGTCCCCATCCTCAGTTTTCTTAGTGAATCTTTTAGAGGCAGAATTTCCTCTACTTTCACCACTCTGACCTTCTGTGTACAGATTCCAGCTTGTCTGTGTTTTTCCTAAAATATGAAACCTAGACCTTATTTGATAGTACAGATGTGGTCTAACCACCACTTTCCTTCTTCCTCATTCTGTAGTCCATCCAGTCAGGTAGCCCAAGAAGGTTTCATTAGCATTTTTGGCTTCATTCTGAGCCTGTGGCTCATGGAAGTGCCCAGATACTTCTCACATTTAGTAGTTACTTCTTCCCCACTCTCTATTTAGAAAGTTGATTATTTGAACCAAGGTATAGAATTTTACATTTATCCCTATTAAATTCCATCTTTTTAACTTTGACCTGCTATTCCAGCTTCTGGTGATCTTTCTGGATATTGGCTCAATAGTTTAACCAACATATTGGTTAAACAGCCCAATTTAGTGTCATTTAGAAATTCAATAAGCTTGGTATCTGTGTTTTGATGTGCCATTCATAAAAATGTTAGCATAAAATCAAATACTTCCCACTAAATAGAGATAGATCCCACTAATGAGTACTTTTAGGGTTTACTCACTCAACTAATTTATAATCCACATAACTGAACTGTCATTTAGTCCATATCTCTCCATCTTCTCCACAAACATTGTATGAGAAATTTGGTTAAATGCTTCAGAAATTTAGGAGCACTACCAGAATTCCCCTGATCTACCATTTAGTTGCTTAAAAAAAAAGGAAATGAGGTTAGTCTGGCATGATTTGGAATATAGATTTAGAGGTGCAAGGAACTATAGAAACCATCTAATACAATCTCCTCATTTTATGGATGAGGAAACCAGAGCCTAAGACTTAAATGAGCTCAGGTCCTCTTACTCTAAATCCAATGCTGTCTATTTCTCATAGAGTTTAACATCATAGAGTGGTCATTTAATTTATTGAATGAATGGACTTTAGAATAAAATTATTAGGCTTTAAATTTTTTGGCTAAAAAAGACCCTAAAATGTTAGTTCTGAAACCAACGTTTTCATATTTTTGAGTGTTTTATTTTGGAAAGTGCTTTAAAAGGAAGGGGGGAAATTAGGTGAAACATTCCAAATGGCTATTACATGTTGGTTTAAATAATTCATATGAATCCATGCTGGCTCTCATTAATCACTACTTCCCTTGCTAATTGTCACAAATCATTTGTTGTATAATATGCTTAAGTAATTGAAATCAAACTTACCAATACATACGCACGTTTATTTTGCTTGGTTTATCAGAATTAACTTGATAATTGCACTCATTGCATCCTGAGACAATGATGCTGGTTCTTAATGGCTCTAAATGGTTCTCTGAACCTGAGTTGAGCCCATCTGTCCATTTTCAGATAGGCTATGCATTTTTGAATGGCCTAAATGAGCTATTACCTATGTGGATCATATCACATTATAATGTTTATATAACAAAGCTATTACCACATCTAGAAGGATAGTCCATAGAAACAAATTTTCATTGATCTGGGAACACAAAATTCTATATAAAAATCAAAATGTATTTTTTGATCTCTTGGATAGTTTATTCTGAATAGGAATTTAATTGTGTGTTCCCACTGTAAAAGGGGAGGAAGAAAGCTGAGCTTTAGCTGAACTCTTTACACATCTTTTATCTTGCTTTAGGGTAATAACTACTCTCTAACTCTTCTAAGATCACCTACTTCAAACATCTATCAATTACCTTTTAAAAAAATCTCTTTGCCTCACTTCCCTTATTTCTTTGCAGAAGTGGAGGACTATGGGTGTAGAACATTCCATATAATGTCTAGCTTTTTCAATATGTTGGTTAGTTTTTCTGAACTTTAAAATTCATTGTTATACAGGTTATTGTTATATGGTTGTAGTGGAAAAATATTGTGCTATAAGAAATGATAAGCAGGATAATTTCAAAAAAACCTAGAAATAATTATATGATTTGATGCAGTGAAGTGAGCAGAACTAGGAGATCATTGGACATAGTAACATCAATATTATATGATGATCAATTGTGAATGACCTAACAACTATAGGAATGAAAGGATCCAAGACAACTTCAAGGCACTCATGATGAAAAATGCTATCCATTATCGTAAAAGGAACTGATCAAGATTCAAAAGGAACTGAATAAAAAGGAACTGAGTGCTGATTGAAGCACACCATTTTTCACTTTGTTTCCTTAATGAGGATTTTTTTATATGTGTGATATGTGCCTTCTTTCACGTGACAAATATGGAAATATGTATTGCATGATGGCACATGTATAACCTATATCATATTGTTTGTCACTTTAGGGTGGGGAGAGGAGAAGGAGGGAGGAAAGGATTTGGATAGAAAATGTCAGGAAATGATTGTTATAAATTGATTCTGTAGGCAATTGGAGAAAAATATAATAAAATCTTTGAGAAAATAATTCATTGTTAAGAGGGATTGCCTTGTAGGAAGGTGAGGGAGGAAAGCTACATTGCGTGAAATAAAAACAAGCGGTCATCTCTTAAATGCCTAAAAAACAAGTACACTAAGCAAATTTATAAAACAAAAGAATTGGGATCTTGAAGCATGGCACAGTTGATACTGCTGACTTGTGACAAAGGAAGATAGATTCAAATCTCACCTCTGAGACTCAGTTTCTTAATATGTAAAAGGGGCATAACAATTCCTCTTAGGTCTATTATGACATTCAAATGAGATAATAATGTATATAAGGCCTTGCAAATCTTAAAGCACTATATAAGTTTCAGATAATAACAAATCATGTGAACAGTGCTTCTTTTTTCTTCTTCTGTGTTCAGAGTACTTTTTCTTGCCAATTTTCTGAAGAGAAGCTGAGTTATTAGCTCTGTTTCAGGTCTCAGGGTCTGTGGAATTGAATTATGATTTACAGTAATATATTCATTTCAACAAAATTGTTAGCACAGCGGGAAAGGCAATTCACAGGAACTACGGAGGTGGAAAGGGTACAAGTGTGGCGAAGTATTCCTCCACTTGTAGATTTTTGTGGAGTCTGTGTATTTCAGCATGAAAGACAATATAACCATTGCCCATATTGACTTTTAGACCAGTTCCTTTGTAATAATGTAAAGCAGAGTGGTTAGGGTCCAAGGGAAGCAAGAAGACTGCTCAAATAGGGCCTTGGAGACTGATTCAGCAATCAGGAGGCATTTTCCACTGCGCATGAGTTCTTAAATTCTCCTGCTACTCCTCCCCTCCAGGAAAGAAAATCAGCAGGGCATGTCTCCTCTGTGTCTCTCCTGTACATCTTATGTCTGTGGCTATTTTTGCTACACTACTTTGTGGTCTGGGCACAGACAGCACCGGAGGGAGTAGCCAGTAATAAGTTTGTACATTTGGATTCAGCAGAAGCCCTGTGCCTGATCTGTGCCTTCTGAGGGCACACCTGTGCTTGGCAGGGTGCCAGAAGGGCTGGTACATGACCAAAAAATCAATAATAACAATAAAAAGCACCAACTAAAATGCACTCTGGCATGGCTTACATTTTTTTTATACTCAAAAATCATCTAAATTTTGTTTTGATCTTTAAAACTTTACTGATGACATCAGGCATAACCTTTACCTTTTAAGTATTTCATAAATGTATAGTCTTGAAAAAAAAAATCACTCACCTGCTACTTTGACTATTACTTAACAGAGCCTATCACTGTTTTGGGGATTGCTTCTTGGTCTTATGTTTGGCTATAAGCCTTCACTTAAAAAAGATCCTTCATATTTACATTTTATGATTATTTTGTGACAGGATAGTCTATCTGGTATCTGGAAAATGATTTCCCAGAAGTCTCTAGCTTCTTCACATTATTTGTGGGTGAGCTTTGGTACAGGTATATAGCCTCAGACACTAGTTGTGTGATGCTGGACAAGTGACTTGAGAGAGAGAGAGAGAGAGAGAAACCAGGGTAAACTGATCTTATCATCTGGAACTATATGGAGCTTGGGAATTGAACCTGAGCCATCTCTTTATTTAAAGAGGTGGAAACATGATCAGGATTTTGACTTGGGTCTTCTGACTCTAAATCCAGCCTTCTTTTCATGACCACATACCACCAAGTTCAGTTGGCAGATCATAGCATCATAGATGTAGAACTGGAAAGGAAATTGGAGGTCATTAAGACTAACTTTCTTCATTTTGTTGTTGTTTAGTCATGTCCAGTCATGTTGGACTCTTTGCAACCCCATTTTTTGAGGTTTTCTTGGCAAAGATATTTGAGTTGCTTTCCATTTCTTTTTATAGCTCATTTTACAGATGAGAAAACTGAGGCAGACTGGGTTAAGTGACTTGTCCAGGGTCACACAGCTAGTAAGTGTCTGAGGCCAAATTTGAACTCAGGAAGAGAAACTTTCTTGATTCCAGGCCTAGCACTCTATTCACTGTTCCACCTAGCAGTTTTCTCTTCATTTTATTGATGAAGAAACGAAGGAATGGAAAGATTAAGTAACATGCCTAGGATCACACAGGCAGTAAGTGTCTGAAGTTGAATTTGAACCCCTCTTCCTGTTTCTAAGACTAGTAGCCTATCAACTACTATCTTCCTATCCCACTCTGTCCCTTTTCTAAATATTTCCATTATGCTCACTTTTATATCACTGTAATTAATATTTGCTCAAAACAAATTTCCCATGTGGATATGGGACTGAACATTCCAAGGGTTATCTGCCTTGAAGAGCTAAGAGGTTGCAAGATTTGAGATCAATTAATCAATAAACATTTATTAAGCACCTACTATGTGCTTAATTCAAATACAAAAAAAGAAAGACCCAGCCTGGCAGATCTTACAGTTTAATGAGGGAAGACAGCATATAAAAAATGAAGCTGAAAAAGAGGTTGGGAGATTCCAGAAGAGATCTAATGGGGAAAGAATTACTCAGTTTGGAGACACCAGAGAAGTCCAGAAGCAGTGTAGCTAGGTGAGAGCTGAATAAACATTCTGAGCTAAGCTCCCTCCTTAGATGGAGGTTTTAGAATTCATGGTTCACTAATCCGCAGGGTAGAGAGTGAGATGGTAAAGAGATGGGGGATCAGCATTTCTTCTGAGGTTCCTTTCCCCATTTCCCTGCAGCAGGTACCCAAATATGGTAGAGACAGCATAAAAATGTGATTCTCTCCTCAATGTTAGGATGATAATAAAAATGAATAAAGTATAGATCTGCTAAGAATTCTTGCTTGGCTGATCATAAATAGCATTCACTGAAGGGTTGACTTCAAATATATTTCCTTTTAAAATGGAAGGTACACTATATCTTTTTTGGGTCTCTCATGGAACTGCTAAGTACTCCTAGTAAGCATCAGATGGGTAATTCTAGACAATGAAACGAAAAAGGACAGATACAATTCAGAAAACATGATTCCTGAGATGCGGCTGAGATTATAAGACTAAGCAACAGCTGGACAATAAGAAAGTTTTAATCCTAGTTTTATGGGTAAATTGCTTAATTTTTGAGTACTTACATAGGCTCATAGGGCTATATATCTAGAGCTCGAAGAGACCTAAGGGGCATTTAATCCAGTCCCTTCATTTTATAGTTGAGAAAACTCAGAGGCTCAGAGAAGTTAAGTGATTTACCCACAGTACATAAGAAATAATGGAAGACAGTAAGATTTGAACCAAAATCCAACAATAACTCTAGAGCTGATATTCTTTGTACTATTGCATGCTGCCTCCCCAATCTATAATAATAACTCAGTTATGGAGGAATTCTTTTTTTTTTATTATTAGACATTTATTAATATTCGTTTTTAACCTGTTTACATACTTTATGCCCCTACTTTCCCCTTCACCCCCCGCTCTCCCCCCACCCATGGCCAACGCACATTTCCACTGGTTCTAACATGTGTCCTTGTTCAGGGTCTATTTCCCATTCACGTCCGCCTCAGCCCATGCATTCAAGCAATTGTTTATCTTATATGTTTCCTCTCCTGCAGTCCTTCCTCTGAACGTGGGTAGCATCTTTACCATAAATCCCTCAGAGCTGTCCTGTGTCATTGCAGTGCTGCTGGTACAGGAGCCCATTACATTTGATTTTACCATAGTATATCAGTCTCTGTGTACAATGTTCTTCTGGCTCTGCATCACTTCCTGGAGGTCTCTCCAATTTGCATGGAATTCCTCCAGTTTATTATAACTTTGAGCACAATAGTATTCCATCACCAGCATATACCACAATTTGTTCAGCCATTCCCCAATTGAAGGACATACCCTCCTTTTCCAGTTTTTTGCCACTACAAAAAGCGCAGCTATAAATATTTTCATACAAGTCTGTTTATCTATGATCTGTTTGGGGTACAAACCCAGCAATGGTATGGCTGGATCAAAGGGCAGGCATTCTTTTATAGCCCTTTGAGCATAGTTCCAAATTGCCATCCAGAATGGTTGGATCAGTTCACAGCTCCACCAGCAATGCATTAATGTCCCAATTTTGCCACACCCCCTCCAGCATTCATTACTCTCCCCTTCTTTCATTTTAGCCAATCTGCTAGGTGTGAGGTGATACCTCAGAGTTGTTTTGATTTGCATTTCTCTAATTATTAGAGATTTAGAACACTTTCTCATGTGCTTATTGATATTTTTGATTTCTTTACCTGAAAATTGCCTATTCATGTCTCTTGCCCATTTATCAATTGGGGAATGGCTTGATTTTTTATACAATTTATTTACCTCCTTGTATATTTGAGTAATTAGACCCCTGTCAGAGTTTTTTGTTATAAAGATCTTTTCCCAATTTGTTGTTTCCCTTCTGATTTTGCCTACATTGTTTTTGTTTGTACAAAAGCTTTTTAGTTTGATATAATCAAAACCATTTAATTTACATTTTGTAATTTTCTTTAACTCTTGCTTGGTTTTAAAATCTTTCCTTTCCCAGAGATCTGACAAGTATACTATTCTCTGTTCACTTAACTTATTTATAGTTTCCCTCTTTATATTCAAGCCATTCACCCATTCTGAATTTATCTTGGTGTAGGGTGTGAGATGTTGATCTAAACCTAATCTCTCCCATATTGTTTTCCAAATTTCCCAACAGTTTTTGTCAAATAGTGGATTCATGTCCCAGAAGTTGGGCTCTTTGGGTTTATCATACACTGTCTTGCTGATGTCACTTACCCCAAGTCTATTCCACTGATCCTCCCTTCTATCTCTTAGCCAGTACCATATTGATTTAATGACTGCTGCTTTATAGTATAGTTTGATATCTGGTACTGCTAGGCCCCCTTCCTTCACATTTTTTTTCGTTATTTCCCTTGATATTCTTGATCTTTTGTTATTCCAAATGAAATTTGTTATAGTTTTTCCTAATTCAGTAAAGAAGTTTTTTGGTAATTTGATAGGTATGGCGCTAAATAGGTAAATTAATTTGGGTAGGATGTTCATTTTTATTATGTTAGCTCGTCCTACCCATGAACAGTTAATGGCTTTCCAATTGTTGAGGTCCAGTTTTGTTTGGAAAGTATTTTGTAGTTGTTTTCGTATAATTGCTGTGTTTGTTTTGTTAGATTGATTCCCAAGTATTTTATATTGTCTAGGGTGATTTTAAATGGTGTTTCTCTTTCTACCTCTTGCTGTTCTAATGTGTTGGAAATGTATAGAAATGCTGATGATTTATGTGCATTTATTTTGTATCCTGCCACTTTGCTAAAGTTGTTGATTATTTCTACCAGCCTCTAAGTTGATTCTCTAAGATTTTTTAAGTATACCATCATATCATCTGCAAAGAGTGATAGCTTAGTCTCCTCATTGCCTATTTTGATACCTTCAATTTCTTTTTCTTCTCTAATTGCTATTGCTAGTGTTTCTAGTACTATGTTGAATAATAGAGGTGATAATGGGCATCCTTGTTTCAATCCTGATCTTATTGGGAAGGCTTCTAATTTATCCCCATTGCATATAATGCTTGTTGATGGTTTTAGGTATATATTGTTTATTATTTTTAGGAAGGGTCCTTCTATTCCTATACTTTTCAATGTTTTCAATAGGAATGGATGCTGTATTTTGTCAAAGGCAGACTTCTTTTTTTAAATTTAGTTTCCCCCAAAGATTACATGTCGATACATTTTTTAATAATTGTTTTCTGACATTTTGTGATCCATGTCCTCTACCTCTCTCCCATCCCTCCCCCTTCCCAAGATGGCAGGTAATATGACATAAATTATATGTATGTTATCATACAACACATATTTCCGTGTTTATCATATTGTGAAAGAAGACATATAAAGAGAGAAAATTCATGGAGGAAATAAAATGACAAATGGTATGCTTCATCTGTGTTCAGACTCTGTCAGTTCCTTCAGTGGTAGTAGATAGCCTTTTCCCTCATGAATAATTTGGAGCCATCCTGAGTCCTCAGTATGGGGATTCTTAACCTGAAATCCATGAATTAAAAAAAATTTTTTTTTGATAATTGTATTTCCAAGTTTCCTTTATAATCCAATCTGTTTCATTTTATTCATTTAATAACATTATTCTGAGAAGGATCCAGAGGCTTCGCCAGATTGCCAAAGGGATCTATACTACAAAAAAAAGATTAAGAACTTCAAAATTGTGTCACACTTTAGAATCTCATAATCTTAGAGTTGGAAGAGAGTTTGGGGGTAAACTAGTCTAATGTATACTCACATTACAACATGCCAAGCAAGTAGTCATCATCCAGCCTTTGTGTGAAGACATTTAAGGATAGGAATCCACTACAAAAACTTTCTTTGCAACAACCTCATAGAAGTGGAGAGGAGAGCATGAACAACTTGATGAGATTCAAGGATGAAGCCTTTTGGAGGTGGGACTTTAATCTCTCTCTCCCAGGGTCAGATCTATATCTTATCAAGTTATCCAGCAGGCAGTCAGGCATCCCAGTGATTTGTGAATGGGACCAAAAGTGCCCCAGCCCAAGGTACTACTCTCTGCTTTGATTATGGTTAGGGTCAAACTATGACTATCAGAGACATATGGTCAAAGTCCCATAGAAAGGACTCTTCCTTGAAACCTGGTCACATTACCAGGCTCTCTTATTGCAAATATTTTTCTTTCGATTGGTTTCTCAATAGACTACTAGGTGGTTCGGTGGATAGAGAAAGACTCGAGTTCAAATCCATTATCAGATACAAGTAACTGTGTAACCCTGGGCAAGTCACTTAACCTCAGTTTCCTCATTTTTAAATGGGAAAAATAATAGAACTTACCTTCTAAGGTTGTAGTTAGGATAAAGTAAGATAATAGGTAAAGCACTTTGCAAACTTTAAAGTACTATAAAATATTATGTAAATATGTTATATATATTATATAATCATATAATATAAATATATTTAAATATAAATGTTATATATAAAATATATAAATTATATGAATATTTGTTACATAATTATGTATTATATAAATATTAACTATTATTGTTTTTATCATTGTTGTTATTATCCTTTATCATTAGTCTCTCCCTTATCCAATCCATTCTCCACCGTTACCTAAGTAAACTTCTTAGAGCAAAGGTGTGGCCATGTTACCCCTCTTTGTCCCCAAAAGCTGGTGGTTGAGCATTGACATTTTTCACATTAGTCCCTTTGACTACTGTTAGGTGCTAATCAAACTGATAGGTATACTGCACCCATGACTGACTTCAGTCAGCCTTCCAGTTTACCCATCCCTGCCTTTGTGTAGGCTGTCTCCTAACCTTAGAGAAATTACTGCTCCATTATGCCTCTTAAAAATCCTCTCAACCCTGAGACATTCGAATCTATCATGATTTTAGAGCAGGAAAGCTAAAAGTTCTTAAAGGGACACAGTCTGAGAGACCACATACTGAGATGAAGGAGTAGGGTTGCAAGAGCTAAAATATGAACGACAGCAGCAGCAGAGGCAACGAGGAGACTGTTTCTAGCTTCTCCCTGGACTTAAAAGAATCAGTAGTTCAGTGTCCAACATTTGGATCAAAGATTGTGATAGTTCCAAATCGCTCTTAAGACCAGGATGTAATGCTTGTCCCTCTCAACTGAGACCCACATGTCAGTCGATTTTCAAACCCCCTTTACATTTGTTTACCTGTTGTATCCCTGCAGTAGATTTTTTTGGATACTTTTGCTACTAAAAGGGGTGTTCCTGTTTACTTTTCTTTGTACATGTTTTCTCCCAGTAGATCATAAACTCCCTGAGGGCAGAGACTGTTGGGTTTTTGTTTGCAGGTACTAGCTGTGTGACCCTGGGCAAGACACTTAACACCACTTGTCTATCCCTTACCCATCTTTTAGTATCAATTCTAAGAAGATAAGGATTTAAAAAACAAAGCCAAAAATTCTTGTTAAATTAAATTGAGTTGAATATCTCCTGAACTATTTTTTATTCTTATTTACTTTAGTCTTCAACCTAGCAGCCAGGTGTTAGCTATCTTACATTATTCTTTATTTTACTAGTTCTCCCCAATTCCTTATTTGATTTTTTTTCAGAAGTAGTCTCCAGAAAGTTCTTTCCAAGGGGCATCAGTGAGCATAGAGGACTGCCACACTCTACGGAAAAGTAGGACCCACAGAAAAGGGTGGAAAACTCTCTTGTGATTTTGAAAGTTTCCTTATGTTATTTCTACATTTTTGTGGGTTTATTTGACTTTGGGATTTTAATTTTCTGTGGGGTAAATAAAAGGCTTTCCTGTGGCTAACAGCATCTATTACCTTAAGTGCTTGTATAGGAGTGAGGGACCTTTTAACCTATATCCATGGGAACATGAACTTATACATAAGCTTTTTCAGTAAACTCTGCATGAGAATACAAGAAGTCAAAGAGAGATTAATATTTTAGGATCACCCTAAGATTAGACTCAGATCATGTAATTCCAAAGCTAGGGGCCATGGATTACATGTAACTCAGGCAAGTCACTTAACATTTCTAAGCCTTAGTTTCCTAATATGTAAAATTGGGGGTTTGACTAAAGGATCTCTAAACTCTCTTCCAATGCTAAATTGTATGATCTTAAATAACTATAATCAGTTCCAAAGCAGGAATGAGATCTTTGTGACTCCCTTTGTGTCTCTGTGGGTTTTATTCATCATTGTTTATTTATCATTGAAATGTCTTCTTTATAAATAACACTATGTACTAAGGGAAATGAGAATATAAATGATATACTGTCCCTGTTTTCAAGCAATTTGAAATATCTGGATGATCTTCTACCTACCTCTAACACCAGAATCTAGCTTGGTGTCTTTGATTTAAGAGGCTCTTAACAAATAGCTGTTATTTTTACTTTTTCTGCTCTCACATCAAATAAAACATACTAATATTTTGTTTTTTTTGTTTTTAATTTTTTAGAAAAATGTTTCATGGTTACATGATTCATGGTTTTGCTTTCCTCTTCACACCCCCTCTTCCCCATAGCTGACTGGGTATTTCCACTGGTTTTAACATAAACATACTAATATTTTGAAATTGTAATTGAAAGATATTTGATTTTGAATTCAGATGGGAAGAGAAAAAGATCAGATTCTTAAAAAAAACAATATACAGCAGAGAAAACAAACAAAAACTTTACTGACCTTTTTGTTACTGAAGTTATTATTTTATTTATTTATGGAGTATTGTAGTTAGCTACCGCAATGTTTAAAAAATGGGCCAAACCATCAATAAAACTTTATTATTATGATTTTTTAAAGCTATTGACCATAGCAAGCAAGAAAGGGGCTTTCCCTAAGAAAAAAATAATATTCATTGGAGATTGTAATTGTATGACAGATCGGAAGAGAGATTCCATAAACAATTATTTACCAAGCAGAGTATTTGGAGGTTTTACAGGAAGAAGGGTTGGAGTAAGGGTTCCAACTTCTCAACCTAAGCCAGTGCTGAGAGAGAACTCGTGAGAGAGAACAGAGCACAAACTGAAGAGATACAAATCTATTTCCAAGAAGGCAATTATGGAGTGTAACATAAGGGAGATGTATGTTTCAGATCCTTCAATATTAAAGATGGCAATTAACTTTGGAAAAGCAGAGAAGTTTAGGGAAGGTGCCGGGAGGAACACAATAGTCTTTTTTCTTTTTCTTTCTTTCTTTCTTTTTTTGGTAGTGGTGGTGGTTGTTCGGCACAGGAAGCCGGGAAGGTGATGGCTAAGGGAGATAACTAAAGGGCATCGAGTACTTACTGCTTTTCTTTCATTATGTGCCAGTTTTCCGGGAAAGACTGAAAAGAGGCTTAAGGCAATGGGGAGCAGAAGCCATGCAAAGTGGTTTAGGGAGAAGAATTTGTGTGTACATGGGAGGCTGAACAAAGGCACCGGGCGGGCAAAAGCAGTTTAAGGAGAAGTCTTCTCCGGGAGAGGTTGAATAGACGAAAAGGGCAATTGGGAGCAGGGGAGCAGGTGCGGGGCGAAGCAGTTTAGGGAAGAGAATTTGTGGGCGGGGGAGGCTGACTGAAGACTCCGGGCAAACGGGACCAAAAGCCCTTCAAAACTGCTTGGGTAGAGGAATCAGGGCGTGCAGCAAACTGTGACGGGGACAGCGGGAGAGAATGAGAAACCAGACCAGTACAAACTAAAAGACAAATGTTAGAAATGTGTAGAAAGTTTAAAAAGGCTTCGTGAATTGTAAAAGGAAGAGAAGTATGGAAACTTTTTTTTTGTAAGGGGCGGGCAACTTAATTAGTTGGGAGATGGGGGAGGGAGAACAGTGTTTTTTTTGTTTGTTTTAAAGATTGAATAGCCTGAAAGAAGACTTAAGAAATAAAGGGAATATTTCCTTAGATTTATTTGGTTGGAGGATGAGAAGGGAAAAGAAGACGCTAAGAAACAAAAGACTTCGGCTGTTACTTCCAAGATGTTACCAACAGAGGTGAAATGCAAGATAGAGAAGCAAAAGTAATTTTGCTGGATTGTAGAGTCCTCAGTGCTGCAAGGCTCTGTCCTGATCATTGTACAGAATCCCCTGACACTTTTGAGTTCCTAAGCCTTTGACAGAATCTTCCATTGTAATACTGGCGGCGGGAGAAGCCGGGACAAGGAGACCAGGAATTATTTTATTGTAAGAATGGGGAAGAGGTGGGGAAGGGGATAAGCCATGAATACTGGTTGAGTTAGGACTCTGAAAGAAATGTCAGAACTTTGACTACCGAGACTAGGGATGGGGGTAACCCGTAGGATGATGGGATATCTAAAGGCCAGGGACTGGGTCAGGGAAAGAAAGAGAGGTGGCGGCTGCTTAGTCATCTTCAGAGATAAATAGCGGAGTAGATAGCAGGAAGCGGGTCAGGATACCTAATGAACTTGGATCAAAAGAAGCCACTTGAAAGGACGAGGCATTTTTGCCTGCTGTTTTAAAGAGATTCAGGTGCGGGCATTGCCCGGCAGGCTTGTGAGAGACTAGACTGTGGCTAATAACAGTGGGGGAGAGGATGGAAAAGGGAGAGCTTAAGAAAAAAGGGCTTTTGTGCTTAAAAAAAAGGGGGGGGGGCAAGCAAAGACTGGCCTGGAAGAAACATTCCTCAAATGTGATTTTTAAACAACACTAATGAACGACAGCAAACACCTCTCTGGGTATTAAAACACCGTGGACAATTGCAATCATGAAAACATTAGGAATAATCGTAGAAACAATGCCAGGGGGTAATTAAACATCTGGGCACATCATTTAATTTCTCTGTGTCTCCATATCTCCATTTGTAAAACGAGAGAGTCTGACATAATGGCTTATAAGCTTTCTTCCAACTCAAAATCTCTGATCTAATGATCAAGGCCATTAAGGAAAGAGGCGGAAAAACCCTTGATTCAGGAGACAGAGAAAAATGGAAAATTGGTGAATGCACAGAGATGGGAGACAGATGTTTGTGATTCAGTCACTCCTGCATCATAGTTTTTTTATAGGCAGTATGTGAAAATGAATAGAATTCCATTGAAAATGAAAATGGCCAATGGACGTTGGTAATGTGAAGAGGGGAAAAATGCATTTAAACAAAGTGGTTTCATTTAAATTTCCTCTGGAAACCAATTTGCTCATTGTATATCATTCTAGGAAAAGCTTTTAATATATTAAAAAAAACAACACCCAAGAAACAGACATATGTTAAAGGGGGGCAGCAAACTAATGATGTAGTGGATAGAGTTTGGAGTTTAAATGATCTGATTTTAAATCACTGACATTTAGGGAGTATTTCTTGTCCTCTAGTCCTTTCTATGTGACTGTGGCAAGATTTTCTAACATCTCAGCCTCAGTTTCCTCTTTTGTAAAATGGAAAAAGTAGCAGGATTATTGTGAGACTCTAATACCTTAATGCCTATAAAGGTCTTTGAGAAGTTTAAAACATTGTGCAAGTGGTGGAGATATTGTTTTCGGTTTTAGATATTAATTTTGTGATTATTTTGAGTGCTTTGGAAGTTATAGTATGTTATAAATGGAATATCATCATTGGTACTGATAAATTATAATAATTATTAATAATGCCATTTTGCTCTAGAACTATGATTTCATCTGTGCAAGAACTCCCAGTGAAAAGACTCCCTCTATCAATATAGATGACAAATATTCCTTGATGCAGTTACTCAGAACACTGAGAAGTTCAACTTCCCCAGGGCCACATAGCTATCATGGGCCAGAGGTGAGATTTAAATCCCAATAGGTTTAGAAATAATAATAATGATCTTGTTTCCTTTTCTTCAAATAGGGTTATTCTTATGGATTTTCTAATATTATCTGGTTTGTTAATAGGATTGCAGAAAAATAGGATTGCAGAAAAAAAATAATGCTTGTATTGGGGTACAGAGCTAAAATTTGCCTTATAGACAAAATTATATTTGGTCTTTTTTGTGTGTCTATGTGATTGAGAGGCACTGTGATATAATCAGTGCCTAGAAGGTCATTTTAGAGTTAGAAAGAACTGAATTGAAACACTACTCTTATACACACTTAGCTGTGTAACCATGGGCAAGATTCAGCCTCTAAGTGCCCTCCCAGGTTAGGTCTCTATGATGATAAATCCCAGATGGGTGGTCGACGGGCATTGGTAGAGGGAGTTAACACAACGAAGTTCCTTACATGAATAAACTCACAGATCTGGCCCTCTCCTCCCCCAAAAAAGTTATCCTAGTGTTTATGGGATGTGGAATCCACCCAACAGATACTATTATTCCAGGAAGTATTATAATTAAGACTTTTCTGAAGTGCATATCAAATAATTGGCATTGAACAGAGTAGAGTAAGAGAGTTGTTTGGGTCTGTCTCTGAGTTTCTTCCAGCTGCAGGCTATACAGCCTCACCTCCTGCTGGGTACATCATCTTGGTTCAGACTACCTCACTCACCCCAGTGTGGTCTTGGCAGGCTTTGCCATCTGCTGTCACTTTAGAGCAGTGGCCGACTTTGCCATAGTAATTCCCACCTCGTGCTTTCTAGACACATCCCTGCTGCTCTTTGTTCCTGCTTGTTTCCCTTTAGTATTTTCTGCAGTAGATGCTCAGCTGCCCTTTGTGGCCTGGATGATAAATTAAATTATTGTAAGCATGGGGAACAGGTTTGCTTCCTGGGGAGATTTGGAAATGAAAGGTGTGGCTTCAGAAAAGTGATGCCAACTCTCCCTTCTTCCTTCCTTTTTAGATGAAAACATTTTCAAAAGTGAAATCAATGTCTTTACTGGGAAAAGGTTTTATTTTCTTTTGTTTCTAATGAGGACTTTTTGCACCTTTGAGTTTCTCCAGGGGGATTTTTGAAGCCAGATCTTAGGGCCTGAGTAGAGATGTCAATAGGTGGATCATGGAATCATGGTGTTGTGCACTGTGTGTTCATTTGCAGGCTCAAGCAATAGTTGGAACTGATCTATGCACAATTAATTTGCAAAAGTGATATGGAAATAGCAACAACTAGAAAACCAGTTTTTCAATACACACATTGTGCCCATTACTTCATAAACAAATGTACCTTTAAAGCAATTGGATTTATCTGCTCTCAGATTTCCCTTGAAGAATCAATTGTATTTCATAGGATATTTCTCACACATTGTAAAATTAGACTAAACAATACAACACTCCAGACTTGCAATTATCAATGAATTCATGGTTGCAGTCAAGCCAGAACAAGAAGCTATTGTTTTGGAAGACACCTTTGGTAGGAAACACTATAATTTAGTAGCTTCTCACTCACTTTTTTTCTTGCAAAGCTTACAGTAGTGTTGAGGGTCATAGTGATAGGAACAGCGTGTATAAATAACAGAGGCTAAGGGAGAGTGGGGATATAGACATAATATGAAAAAGTATCTAAACCCTTTTCATCATTAAAGCATTGCTGCCTTCTTCATTGTTTATACTCTCAGCCTTGTATAATATTCCTGGTCACAGGACCTAATTCTGCCTTTGATCTCTTTTCAAACCTCCTACTGTACAACCATAAAGAGTGACCAAGACTCTTCATAATTCATTACCCTCCTCCATTTAATGGAGTGAGTCTTTTGGAAGGCTTAAGGGTTCATTCTTCCTGCTAATTTGTGCTTGAGGTCAGTGTTCTGGAACCTTCTTTCCAGCTGGAAAAGAAAGGTATTTGAAAACTCTGCTTTAGACCTAAAAAGAATAATTATCATCTGACATTTATGCCCTTCATTTGAGCACTACAGTAGCCCAGTGAAGTAGAATTACTGTTATACTCATTTTAAAGATGAAGAAACTGCCATTTAGCCCCACATGCCTTGCTTTCCAGCTCTTCTTTATTTGTTATCTTTCTCCATTAAAATATAAACTTCTTGAGGACAGGGACTGTTCTGCTTACTTGAATTTATATCTCTAGTGCTTGGCAAGGTGCCTAACACATAGTTTTAAAGAAATTTTCTCTGTCGATCATAGATAAACAGACTTGTACAAAAATATTTATAGCCATACTTTTTGTGCTGGAAAAAAACTGGAAAACAAAGGGATGCCCTTCAATTGGGGAATGGCTGAACAAATTGTGGTATATGCTGGTGATGGAATACTATTGTGCTCAAAGGAATAATAAACTGGAGGAATTCCATGTGAATTGGAAAGACCTCCAGCAATTGATGCAGAGTGAAAGGAGCAGAACCAGGAGAACATTGTACAAAGAGACTGATACACTGTGGTAAAACCGAATGCAATGGACTTCTGTACTAGCAGCAATGCAATGACCCAGGACAATTCTGAGGGATTTATGGAAAAGAACGCTACCCACATTCAGAGGAAGAACTGCAGGAGTGGAAACACAGAAGAAAAACAACTGCTTGAACACATAGGTTGATGTGGACATGGTTGGGGATGTGACACTAAATGACCACACAAATGCAACTATCAATAATATGTACATAAATCTTGATTTATCACACATGTTAAAACCAGTGGAAATGCGCATTGGATATGGGGGGGGCAAAGGGGAGTGAAGGGGAAAATAAAAACAAGAATCATGTAACCATGGAACATTTTTCTAAAAAAATAAAATATTTAAAAAAAAGAAATTCTCTCTACTTGTCATATTTATCAATCACCTATCTATCCATCTATCATCTCTCTTTGTTCATCTGTCATATTTATCAATCACTTATCTATCTCTCTGTCTCTCTGTCTATCTATCTATCTATCTATCTATCTATCTATCTATCTATCTATCTATCATCTATCTATCTATCATATCTATTTATCAATCACCTGTCTGTCTCTCTATCGCTTTGTCTATCCATCTATCCATCCTACTGTCATATTTATCTACCTAATAGTACTCATCAATCTATCACTCTGGGATTCAAACTCAAGGCTTCTAATTCCAACTTTAGCCTGCTCTCTGCTATATACTGTGCTGTATATATTGTGCACAGAAACAATAAAAAACAAAACAAAACAAAAACTTGAAAATTTCACATCCTGTTTGTATCAGTCCAATTATTCTGTCTTGTACATTGGCACCATGGAATTGTTGTACAAGGTTCCTCACTTGTGCAATGGGATTCATTATACTCATGGTACTTGACTTATTAGGTTATTTTGAGGGTTGAATGAGATAATCTATCCAAAATGCTAATAGAGATATCAATTACTTGAGTTTACAGAGCACTTTACAAAGAATAAATCCCGAGGCAGCTAGGTGGCTCAGTTGTTACAGAACTACTCCTGGAGATGAGAGGTCCTGAGTTCAAATGTGAAATCAAACACTTTCCTAGCCGTGAGACTCCGAGCAAGTCACCCCCCTCCCCCCAACTGTCTAATCCTGACTGGTCTTCTGCCTTGGAATGGATATTCAGTATCAATCCTAAAATAGAAAGTAAGGATTAGGAAAAAAAAACCAAACAATCCTTTCACCACAGTAATACTCTGAGGAGTAGGTTCTGTAGCTATTTTACAGATGAGGAGATTGAGGCTTGGAAGCTAATTTTTTGTATTTACTTGAATACATTTTATTTTCTTCCAATAAAATATAAACTTCTTGAGGTCATGGATTTTTTCAGAGTCTAGCACAGTGCCTGGAACATTATAGGTGAGTAATAAAGACTTGTTAATTTGAATTAAACTGGGATGTGATTGGACTACAGTTTGTCTGAAAAAAGATCTAGGGCTTTCAGAGGAAAGTAAACTCAAGGACAGGCATCTGTGTGACTTGGCTCCCCCAAAAAGCTAATTTGATCTTGGGCTACATATTAAAAGAGGCATAGCTTTCAGGAATAAGAAGGAGATAGTCCCTTGACACTCTGCCCTGTGTTAGATTGCAAATGGGATACTGTGTTCCGTTCTAGCAAATGCATTTTAGAAAAAATATTGTTAACTTGTAGAATACAACCAGAGAAGGTGGTCATGAAAGGTCTCAAGTGATGGGAAGTGATGAAAGTGATGAATGGACCCAAATCCATGTTATATGAAGGTTGAAGGACCATGTCATGTTTAGCCTGATGAAGAGGAAGCTCAGTGGGGACACGATAGCTGGGTTTATTTGTTTATACATAATGTTTATACATAATGATTATACATAAATAAATAAAATACATATATATGATATGGAAAGAAAGATTGGATTTATTCCATTTGGATCCAAAGAGCAATACTAGTAACAGTTTGTGTGTGTGTGTGTGTGTGTGTGTTGGTACAGTTGTCAGGAAACAAATTTAGGTTAGAGGTAAGGAAAAATTTCCTAATGATTTTTTGTTTGTTGTTGAGTCATTTTAGTCATGTGACCCTTTGTGACCCCATTTGGGGATTTCTTGGAAAAGATATTGGAGTGAATTGCCATTTTGTTCTCTAGTTCATTTTACAGATGAGGAAACTGAGGCAAACAGATTTAAATGACTTGCCCAGGATCACATAGCTAGTAAGTTTCAGAGGCTGGATTTGAACGTGGGAAGTTGAGTCTTCCTGATTCCAAGCCCAGTGCTCTTATCCACCATGCCACCTAGCTGCCCTGTTAATAATTATTAGAGCTATCTAAAAGATTGTCCTGGGATATACTGGGTACTTGTTCACTGAAGGTCTCATTGGATGGTTTGTAATGAAAATTCTTCTTAGAAGTCCTTTACAGTGCTGAAATTCTGGGATTTTGGTTCATGTCAGGGATACAAATCCCAGACCTACCTACATCAGGCCATCTCAAGAACAGAAACCAGTCTCGGACTTTGGTCCTGGGCTTCTTACCCATTTTTTTTAACTTGGACCTCCTTTGCTAGTCTGGTAAAGCCTGTGGACCCCTTCTCAGAATAATATTTTCAGAAGTATAAAATAAAATACATGAGATTCTAAAGGAAATCAATTGTATTGAAATAGTTATCAAAATCTTAAAAAGACATAAGCTTTGACAATAGATTAAGAATCTCAGCCTTCAGGACCCAAAAGCATAACCTCTGCCCAGTTGTCTGTACCCTAGAACTTTTTCCCCTCATTCTGCTATTTTCCAAATATAATTTTCTAAAATTTTTTGGTGGGGCAGGGGGAGGGACACTGTGAAATCTTTTGGCGTGCAATTCTTTATGTAGTGATTTCTAAAAGATCTGGACCAATATTTTTCTCTCTGCCTTGGGAGATGAAGGCTATTTGAAGATTTCTTTCCCTTTTTTGTGCCATGCTCTATGATTTGAGGCATCAAGTGGTCAAGCTGACTCTGTCATCGACACTTTGCACCTGTAGCCCATGTAACATTTCATTTAAAGAAATGTCATTTCTTTAAGATCCAGCTGGGGAGTTAGATGAGATGTTAATGCATTTTGAAGCTACTTAAAGGAGTTAGAGCTTTAAGTGAGGTCAGTCTCTCCTTAAATGTTACACTGTGCTGCTATTGAAAGGCAGGCAAATGAGAGTTTTGACATTTAAGTAAATTATGATGGAAGACGGCTCAATCAAATTGCCTCCCGACAAACTTGGGTCTTTTGCCTCAGCCTCCTCCATGTGCATTGCTCATATGTTCTCCCTGTGTATGCATATGTATGCATCTGTGTGTGTGTATTTGGAGTCGTAGGATTTGGAAAGTGGGGAGGACTCCAGTGGTCATTTAAAGCCCTTCAACTTCCCTTAACTTTTGTCAGAGTACTTCCACATTTTTGCTGTGTTAGTCTCTGTATCTGACTGTTGATTTGATTCTGTTTCTTTGTTTAGTTCCCGTCCCCCACCTTAATCAATTCAGATCTCATTATAACAAATTGTGATAAGCAGAAAGAAAATACAACAAAAAAATCATTCCAAGCTTCAGCTGAGAGTCTGCTGATTTTGAGCAACATCTAATACAATGGAAACCTCCTTTAGCAGAGTCTACACTTCTTTGGAATTTGTGTTGCTAATAACTGACCATTTTAATTTGCTATCCCTCATGGGAGGTCTCTGTATCACAAGGTATATACCTGATAGGTTCAGTTGATTAAAGGATGGTGCCAGTGAGACCCAAGCCTTAGGTCTGATTCCTCTGAAGAGATTAGTTGGCTTGGCTTTGTTCCATGGCGACAGAATGTTCCCCCAAGTTTCAATCAGGTGGCCCTTTCTGCAGAAGAATGCTATTTGTACATTTAGCACATATTCATTAACTGTCTCCTATCTTCATAGTAGGGACCAGTTAGGTAGCACAATGGGCTGAATGCTGGGTTTGGAGTCAGGAAGACATAACTCCCTGAGTTTCAAATCCAACTTCAGCTGCCTACTAGCTGTGTGATTCTGGGAAAGTCATTTAACCCTATTTGCCTCAGTTTCTACATTTGTAAAGTAAGCTGGAGAAAGAAATGGCATACCACTCCAATATCTTTGCCAGGAAAATTCCAGAGTCAAGCATGACTGAAACACAATAACAATATATTCAGAGCAATGAGTTGCATACTGGAGTAGATACAAAAATATATAAAATATGTTGCCTAGCTTTGTGGAACTTACTTTGTAGAAGGAGGTGGTAAGTTATATGTGATCATAATAATAACAATATTTGTGGAATGTTTTAATACATATATTATCTTCATTTTGAAGGAGAGAGAGAGAGAGACTCACACTCAAATGGATCCATGATCCCATTGATCTAGAAGTCATTTCTCGTCTGTTTTCATATGTTTGCTACCTAAGGATCTATCCACTCAACCCTGGACCTATCCTTGTGAAACATGTAGCTCTTAGATATTTAATACAGCAATGGATCCCACATCTCCTGATTCTAAGTCTAACACTATTCATTTTGTCAGGTTCAAGTATTATATATTTGAACATAACAGTGCGAAGTACTAAGAGATCAGATGAGCTAGAGGATGAGACAAAACTTTATGGGTAGATCAAAACAAAGCCATCATCACAGCAAGAAAAATAGGAGCTAGAGTTCATGTATTACTGACAATGGGGCAGATGTTACATTTTTTGTTAACGGAAAGCTAGCATAACCCATTTCATGGCAGGTAGCTGTGTACCAGTGAGGTACATATGGCTAGAAACCTGAGGGGGCAATATTGGTTTCTGGGTATCTATGACCTAATCCCTCATTTTATACTGAGTGTATCTGGGGTCTCTCAGGGCTCAGTGACGTAGGCAAGAGGTCTTTATTTGGCTCCATACAGTTCCTATAGAGTTAAGAAACTTGGTAAATGAAAGTATTTTAATTCAATCTTAATGTAGGAATTTGGGGGTGAGTCTGGAGATCTTTTGGATAAAATATTATTTTCATCCAGAAATAAGATGACTCCTTGTCCCTACCTCCCCTTTGATCTTCATCTTGAACAGAATCTCTGGACTAGAATCTCTATAGTTGTTCTAGGATTTCCAGACAATCTTGGATACTGGGAGTATTCCCATAGATGCCCATGGGCACTAATACTACACCTTAGAGTGTGTTTGGTCCCTACTATGGTTGTTCAGGGCCTTGTGCCATTGGGAAGAAGGACAGTTTTCTAGGAGTTCTAATGGGCATTTAATGTTTGATCTAGCCTACCAAACTACTCCTCTTGTAAGATGATGCCATGGAAGTAGCATGACATAGTAGGTAGAAATTAGAAACCTGTATTTCTTCCCCATTTCCCTATGAGCCTATCTATGTAAATTATTCCATTTCTGACAGCTATTGTTTGCTAGGATAAATGAGTTTACTTACTATTCATGTTTTGTGTTGTTTTTGGTGCAAACAGAACTTGGTGGAAGGAATCACGTCTGTGTATGAAAGGAAAAAGACCAGAAAAATGATTTGAATCTAAAAAAAGTCATACCCCTAGACTAGCATTATTTAGAGAAGCAGATAGAAGTGATTCTGACCCAATATCTCTTTCCCTCAGAGGAGAATAGAACAGCCAGTACTATAATCTTTCCTCCTGGCCAGAGTCAGTCTCCCCTGGAAAGGGGTGGTTATTAAGATTCCAGAGACATCTATCATGATCTGCATTTAGACAATCCATCTACACATGCATAGGTGACTGTATTAATTAGAAATTTTGTAGCTTGGACTCCATCTTCCAGAATTCTTTCCTCATCCCAAAATTTTTTCCCTTTTCGTTTACATGTGTCTTTACTATTGTGTATATAGTTGACTGCAACTCCGCGTCTCTCTCTCTTTTTCCATGTGCGTGGCTGGGAAAGGTGACTTTTGACTTAGGCTTTTACTTTTGTCTTTTATTCTTTTTACTTCAAGTTATTAATAAATTTTATTAAATATAATACTTGGAGTTACTTGGATAGAAATCATAATTCTCACATAACACAGCTTACAGAGATAATGTATGTAAGGCACTCTGTAAAATCCAACATGCTCTATAAATATGAGCTATTATAATGAGTTGTACTATATAATGAATAGTTCTTTCTTTCTGCTTTGGTCAGCATCTGTTGTTGGAACTCAGTGATAAACTACATTGCCAATATTTCCTGGATAGGATGTTAACATTTCCTCAGTTGGCGATCTGCTTTTCCCTGTCTGCCAAGGAAGTTCCTGCCCCAAATGGACTTTCAGGACTTTCAGACCCATTATAATGACAATTTGTTTAGGATGACTTAGTTACAAAGGCAACAATGGAATAATTTTATCTTCATTGGTTTGTATCTTTGTCAGTTGATATCTTGGTGATGGGACTGACCCTAGTTCTCCATTATGTTATAGAAAAATATCAGAATATTGCTGAAAGTGTCTCCAGAAGGTCTTAATGGAGGGGTTTGGAGAATAGTAGACTTGTCTGGTCCAAATGATAACAAATGGTATTTTTTTCCCCCTAGATTTGTGATTTCTACAGGGGAGGGTACTTCCACAATGGAAACTTATTTTCCTGATGGAGATTCACAATTTGTCTCTTGTTGTTCAATTGCTTTTCAGCCTTGTCCAGCTTTTCATGAACCCAGGTGGGCTTTTCTTGGCAAAGATACCGGAGTGGTTTGCCATTTTCTTCTCCAGCTCATTTGACAGATAAGGAAACTGAGGTAAACAGGGTTAAATGACTTGCCAAGAGTCACACAGCCGGATGTCTGAGGCCAGATTTGAACCCAGGAAGATGTCTTCCTGATTCCAGGTTCATAACTTTATCCATTGATCCAATATTATCGTTAATAATGACAATAACTAATATTTATGTAATATTTCTAAAAGTCTTGGTGCAGTTTTAAGCTATATATAGGTTAAAGAGTCACCTGGAAGTAGTAAGAGGTGAAATGCCTTGTCCAAGGTATCATAGCTAGTACATATCAGAGATGGGACTTGAACCTAGGTCACAGATAGTATTACTTAGTATTATAACACAGATAGTATTATTTAGCTTAAACCTGCATTAAGGTATGATGACTAAAATCCAATTCACCTGATAGCACAAAGGAGAGTGCATTTTAATAAGTTTTATTATAATAGAACAGCATAGAAAACTAATTAAAAATTCTACAAGGCTATAATATATTGTGTATACATATGTATACATGTATTTTATTGTGTATACATATACACATTATATAATAAATATATATATGGGCAGCTAGATGGTACAGTGGATAGAGTGCTGGACTGGGAGTCAGGAAGACATCTTCCTGAGTTCAAATCTAACCTCTGATACTTATTAGCTGTGTGACCCTGAGCAAATCACTTCACTGTTTGCCTCAGTTTCTTCATCTGTCAAATGAGCTAGAGAAGGCAATAGCAAACCACTCCAGTGTCTTTGCCAAGTGTTAAGAGGGGTTTCTTAATTTCCCCCTTTTTCTCTTTAAGAGGCAAGGGAGCAAAAAGATTTCAGAGTAAGAGTCCTGCCTGCTGTGCAGGCTGACAGTTGGTGACAGTTAGGAGGGTGTGGTTGACAGTTGGTAGGTGAATTGCAGGCATTGGAAAGGGCCTTTTGTCTCTGGGTCTCCTGGGGAGAGGAGTAGTAGTTTCTGGTCCTCTCTCTGAGACTGGCAGTTTTTGACTAACTGACAGTTGTGGATAGGGAAAATGGATTTAAGGCCTTAACAGCCTTATTGATTATTGATCAGCTTAGGTAGGTAGATAGTAGATAAATTCTTACATAGTCAGAGTAGGAGAGTAGGCTGGGCCTGGCCTGGCAGAAGACACTGCCCTCAAAGGCAGATAGATTTAGGAATTTTTAGAAAATTTAGTTAGGATTGGTATCTTAGGTATAGATATAAGAGTTCCCTCACTTTCTTCCTTTCCATTTCCTATCTGAACTTTCCTAAAAATAAACTAAGTTTTTTGTGTTTTCCCAAACTGCTTTCCTGACTTTTGTTCAAACTCCTACCCCCCTTCACACCAGAAAACACCAAATGGGGTCCCAAAGAGTCAGACATTACAGAAACCACTCAACAATAGCACATGTACATATATACACACATATATAGTATATATATACACATATGTACAGGTATAGATGTGTATAGTACATATATTACTATATACACACATATATACATATATATCATATATTATCTATATTCCTAGATTTGTCAGAATTCCAAAAAAGGACACCATGAACTCTGCTTCTTTTGTGTTCAAGACCCAAATAGTAGGTGATTAATTGGCCCACACAATTGTGGGAACTGAAGAGGATAAAAGTGTGAAATCACTGAGGATTCTCACTTTTAGATATTTTCTCACCCTTCAGCCTCAAGGAGCAATACAGACTGCTCTTTGTTGCTAGAAAAATTGACAGGTCAGATCCCAAACCCTTTCCAACTTTACTGAATCAAGGTGTTAGTTTCCCACTGACTTGCCCCATTGGTTTCTTTGCTCTTGGGAGCCAGATTCCCTGTCCTGGGATTTGGGAAGGCAGCATTGTAGAGTGGAGAAAAAAAAATCACTGGCTCTTGAGACAGAGGATATAGATTCAAAGTCAACCTCTGATGCTTATTTTTGGCCTTGGGTAGGTCATTCAGCCCCTTTGGGCCTCAGTTGTCTCATTTCTAAAAGTATGAAGACATTGAATTAGACTTGGGTATCTTCTAGCTCAAGGTCTATGATCTTAGCCCCTATGACAGTAGAAATCATAGGATATTGTAGAGGGAAGGGCATTGCAGGTTCATGCAGGGAAGAGAATATTTCCTTTTGAACTGTCCCTTATGTTTGGTACCATCTTGGTTGGGTAGTTGGAAGAGTTAGGTTGGGTGTACAGTTGTTTTTTTCATATCTCTACTCTAAGCAATTTCTCATGTCACTCAGAAAGTACCTTAGAAAATGCATTTTGAGGTCAGAGCTATGGAGGCTTCCAGTTCTAATGGGCATATTTCTCCATGTAGTCTGGGAACAGACTTATTCAGGTAGAGATTTTAGAGAGAGGGAGGAAGGGATGGTTTCAGGGAGTTCTAGAAGGTGCTATTTTGTATCTAGAAAGTATGAAATATAACCCAATAAAGCAACTTTAGGCAATTTATATTTATTATTTTATGCCTTTTTAATCTTTATATCATCTTTATTTAATTCTATTAGATATCCAATGTTATAATGATAAGTTGTAATCATTGATTTGATAGTAAGTAAAAATCCCAATTGAAAATTGAATAATTGTGTATGAGAATCAGTAATCAATAATTATATCATGAGTAAAATAACAAGGAAAATCCTTTGAAGTTTTTCCTTGCCTAGGGGAGTTGTGCACATGCCTCTACTATCCTGGAATGTACCTGAATGTTCCTGAAGACTGGGAATTTATGACATCTTAGCAACAGAATAACCTTGGCTATTTTTATTTTACCCTATATGGAACAGAGACCATGTAATCTTTTCTCATAAGAAGATAAGAAATAAAGAAAAGCTTTACCTTCTTGAAGAAGACCTCATAGAAGACAAAATTCTGGTTGTCTCCCACCCAAAGAAATATTTAGCTGACCAAACCCCCCTTTTGGAAAGAGTTTGTGTAATCTGACTCTTGCATAAAGTATAAATACTTGTCAAATTTGCATTTCTGAATCTTAGACTGTGTTGGGGGGGTGTCTCTTACCCTGACTTAATGATTTATAGAGCTAACAATAAAGTCCATATTGGTTCGCAGGATTGCTTCACTGTATTTTTATTTTACAAGAGACTATAAAGAGGAATGTGTATCAGTTAGAGAAGACATATCATCTAGTACATCTAAATGTCTTGGTTGGGGCATACTTTGGGATGAATGATGTCCTGCTGATGTAATTGAAGGACTGCTAAGTTAGGAATTAGAAGTCTTGGTTGCAAGTCCTGGTTCTGTTCTTTACCTACTATCTCATCTTGGATAATTCACACCATATATTATTGTAAGGCTCAATCGAAATGATGTTAAAATTCTTTGCAAATGATTGTTTTCCAAGGTCCCGGGGCATTGTCATCTGCCCTGCTAACTTTATCTGCCAGAACCTAAGTACCAAGTGACCCTTCTGTCTGCCATTAGTTGAATCCTCCTTTGTGTGTTGTCTCTCTCAACTAGAGTGCAAGTTCTTTGAGATTTGGGATTGTCTAAATCTTTTTTACTTGTAGTGGAAATCTGTAGCATAGTGCTCAGCACACACTAATCCTTAACATGCATTTCTTATCCAATATAAAACCTTATACAAAAAGAGGGTGGTATTAGTTTCATCAATGTGTGGGCCATTTTCCACTTGGACATAGTTTGTAGTTTGGTCCTCCTGATAGGTAAGTGTTCAAAGTACACTTTGGGTCAGCGTTCCTAAAACTCTAACTTATTATCCTTAACCAGTGTGCTCACTTGTCTTTAGTAGCTAGAAGACACAATTAGTTCAAAGCAAAGGCATTTGCTGAGAAGTTGTAGAAAGAGCAATAGCTATAGAAGATTTCATACAAATTTTGGTACATGAATGTAATGGAATATCATTGTGCTTAAAGAAACAATAAAGATGAATAGAGAGAAGCATGGAAAGATTTACATGAGCTGATACAAAATGTTATCAAGAAGTAAATAAGGTAACCTGAGTGGGTCAACAAGGCAATTTGGGTGTGAGGAAGGATAAAGGGGATATTAGGTGATTATAAGGTGATTGGCGGAGGAATGAAGGAAAGCGAAGGTATATAGGAGGTAAAGGAAATGGGGTATGTAGGAGAGGGCAGCTCAAACAGGTTTATTCCCAGAGGCTTGAGACAGAGAATACAGGGAGGAAACTAAGGCCAGTAAGAAATGTTTAGGTTTTAGCTGGAGGGTTTCTCTTGTTAGTTTCTAAAGTCTCTTGAGGGAGGAGACGAGAGGGCTCCTCCCTGCCAGTCAAACAAAGATGGCTGGAGGAAGTCTCGGGTAGGTACTTCCTGCCAAGATGGATGCCCCCAGTTCTCTCAAGAAATAAAAAGAAAATGATTCCTTCCCTTTTTAGCCCTTGCCTCAATCTTCTATACAATGATTCACCAGAGGCTTTGCGTAGGCAACAAGGGGATTTATTAATCTCAGGTTTGTCAGAGGGAAAGAGGTTCAGGATTTTCTAACTGCTGCTAGGGAAAGGGGCGATGGTGGGGTATGGTCACGGAGAGGTTTAGACTGAGAGAGCTTGCTCTCCCAGTCAGGAGATTTGACTGCCTTTTAAGTAGAGTCCTTATTAAATCACTAAAACTAGGAGTAACTTATTTGAGGATACTCTACTTGTCTATAGAAACTAAAACCCACGATGTTCAATCACCAAGCCCTCCCTTCCACCCAGGGCCCAAAGGAAATTCAGGGTAAGGAGAGGGATGTAGATGGAGAGATCAGGGAGAGGTCCAGAGAAATGAGATATGTTTAAATTCCCCCAAGACAAATAAGCACAGGCCAGGGCTGAAGCAATTAGGCCAAAACCAAGCCAAAAGGCTGCAGCTAACAGGCTAAGCCAAAGCAAAGCCTCCAGCTACAGCGAAAGCCAGAAGGCAAAAGCCCCATCAGTTGGAACTTCACCTCTATTTATAGCTTTAAGTTCTAACTGACTTTCTGAAGATTATAAGACTTCTAAATGACTTTTTGTGATCGTTAAAAATTACAGAAGCAAGCAGTTTCTGTTAGTCACCTTGCATTACAAAAATGAGGTAAGCAAAACTGGAAAAATAACATATACACTAATGTAGTGTAAATGGAAAGCACAACTGCCATAAAACAGCTGAAAATACATGTGAAAATAAATTATAAACTCTTTGGCAGAGGCGAGAGGAAGGGGCTGTCCATGGGTATGGAATGTTGCATATTTTTTAGTTAAAATTTAAAAACATTTGATTTTTAATTTTTTGATACTGGATTTCCCCTTCTTATCCAGGCTGGAAGGACAATGCTACTCATGGGCCTGATTCCTCCCTTTTTTTCAGCACAGAAGCTTTGACCTGTTCCATTTCTTTCTGGGCCACTTTGGCCCTCCTTAGGCAACCTGGTTCCCCCTTGCCTCTTAAATTCTGAGGGTTCACTGTATTGGTATTGTACTTAGAATGGGTACATAATAGACTTACCCCAACTGTAACAGTCTTCTGAGCTGAAGCAATCTACCAACCTCAGACTCCCTAATAGCAGAGAATATAATGAGACAGCAATCTTGGCAAGACTGCATATAATGTAAGATTTTTTTGGATCTACTGATTAATTTGATTATTTTTTTTACTGGTCTTCTTTTTTTCCTTTAAAAATTACAATTATATATATATGTATATACATATATATACCCACAAAATTAATAATTAATGGGTGATTTTCTGGGAGGGAGACTATAAGAGAAACCTACACAATATAAAAACAAAACCTATTGAGAAAAATCTATTAAGGCACTACTCCCATAAAACTGGGGTTACCCATAAAAGTAAACATCAGTGGGAAGAGTAGGTCCTTGCATTGAATATACTGGTAGAGAAACTCCCAAAGGGAACTTGTGTGACCAAGGCGGCCCGTGCTTCCACAATGCAGGATCCCAATATCTTTTCCCTTCCTGTGGTGTTCTCATGCTGATGTCCTTCAGGTACAGTGTTTTTTCCTGGTTAGATTGCTCAGTTGGGTTCCTCAGGTTCTCTCAGCTCCCCAGCTAGCCTCACACTAGGAGGACTAATTCTCACTTAAATCTATAGCTAACTCTTTTCTCTGCTGACCGGGGTTTCACCCTTTAAGACTGACTCCCTTGCTGGGAAGTACATCTTTGGTATTTAAAAATGCTACTAGAAGTGTGACTGAACCTTCAGCCAATCAATTTGTAGCCCCTCTAATTCTTTCATTCTTGTTTGAGGTACTTTTTCACAGCTCTTAATGAGGTAAGTTACCCCCTAATATTATCAAGCTTCATTGAAAAACCTGATACTTCCTTTAAGATCTTAACACCTTTTTGCCTCTTGCTCCTAGGAATGGAGGAGATAGGTGTCAATTGTTCAGGAGTATCCTTATCAGCTACCTCCACTGAAAGTAAAATAATGATAGCAACAATAATACTAGAAAATCCTATCCAACAAGTATTTGTTAAGTGACTATCTCAAAGCACTGTGCTAGGTCTAGCATATGCAATTACAAAATGAAAAATAGTCCCTGTTCCAGGAGCTCATTGGATAGGAGCTAAAGCATATAAATAAATGAGTATATACATGATTATCTGAAGAGGGAATGGAGAAACCATTAATAAATAGGGGAATCAGGAAAAGTCTCCTTTGGGAGTTGGCTCATAACAGGAAGCTGGGAAGTCTAAAAGGTGGAGGTGAGTAGGGAGTGAATTTTAGGTTTAGGGTGTAGTCTATGCAAAATTCTGGAAACCGGAGATGGAATAGTAATTTCAGAGATCAAATCACAAAGGGTAAGATGGGGCACAAAATGTGTTCATGTTAAATAAATATGGAAGACTGGAATCATATTACAAGTGGAGAAATTTGCATTTTATCTTGAGAGGGGGTACAATAGGAAAAAATAAGATTCTTATTTAATTTTTAAAAGCATCTATTTATTTAATTAATTTAGAATATTTTTCCATGGTTACATGATTCATATTCTTTCCCTCCCCTCCACCCTCCCACTCCTATAGCCAATGAGTAATTCAACTGGGTTTTACATGTACATTGATCAACACCTATTTCCATATTATTAATATTTGCAATAGAGTGATCATTTAGAGTCTATATCCCCAATCATGTCTCCATCAAACCATGTGATCAAGGAAATGTTTTTCTTCTGTGTTTCTGCTCCCACAGTTCTTTCTCTGGAGATGGATAGCGTTCTTTCTCATAAGTCCCTCAGAAATGTCCTGGATCCTTGCATTGCTGCTAGTAGAGAAGTCCATTATGTTAGATTGTGCCACAGTGTATCAGTGTCTGTGTACAACATTCTCCTTTCACTCTGCATCAATTCCTGGAGATCGTTCCAGTTCACATGGAATTCCTTCAGTTCGTTATTCCTTTTAGCACAATAGTATTCCATCACCAACAGATACCACAATTTCTTCAGCCATTGCCCAATTGAAGGCCATCCCCTCATTTTCCAATTTTTTGCCACCACAAAGAGCACGGCTATAAATATTTTTATACACGTATTTTTCCTCATTAAAAAAATAAGATTCTTGAGAAAGAGGGTGACAGTCATTTATGTCACCTAAAAGACCCACTTAATCCATTTCAGGAGCCAGTTCTGAGGTTTTAAAACTACTGGTTTAATGGGTACATCAAAGAACTCAGAGTCCCATTTTTAGTGATGAAGGCAACTATGTAAATTAATCCATTTCTAGAGCCCAGCATATAAAGAAAATTAGGCAATACATCAAGGAAAACATGTAGTGGTACTTTTATTCCAACAGAATACAGAATTATATGTGTAGGTAGGAGTTTTCAAACTAGAGACTATGAACTTGTTTTTTTAAAGTACTTTGGTAACTATATTTCAACAAATTTTATGTTTTATTTTACATATTTGAAAACACAATTCTGAGGAGTCCTTAGGTGTCACTAGGCTCCCAAAGGGGTAGAAGTCCATGCAAAAAAAGATGAAAAACACCTACATTAAAAGGTTGACAGCAACTCCTCTTGAATATCATATACCAGAGGATCTAGTGATTGAGTTAAGACCATAAGTATCATACTAGTATGACTATTAATAACCATGACCTTTGGATAATCAAGAGAAGAGTGTTTTAATTCTTCTTGATCGACTTGCTCTGGGTGAGTTTAACTAAAGCATAAGAGCTGTAACAAAAATTCATATTTCTATAATGCCTTAAGGTTTACAGAGTACTTTCCTCAGAACTACTCTATGGATTTGGTAGTGTGGTTATTAGGTGTAAGGACCATTTGCGGCCATGTGGAAATGCTTTGTAAATGGTGAAACATTATATAAATGTAAGGTGGTATCATCAATAAAAATAATGATAATAATAGCATGGTAATCCAATCCAACAAACATTCATTAAGGGGTTACTATGTGTTTGGTACTTTTCTTCTTCTGTCTCTCCAAACGCCTGAATTTAATTTTCAAGCTCTGATGTCCACTGTCCATTAAGAGAAATCTGATCCATCCTGTCTTTACTGAGACACTTAGATCTGGCACACACCCTCAAGAAACTCATGTTTTACTGGAGAGTTACAACATATAAAAGTATATATACATGATAATTTGGGGAGAAATAATGCACTGAAAACAAGGGGAATCAGAAAAGGCTTCCTATGTGAGGTGGCTCTTTAGTTGAGCCTTGAAGACAAGTATGGATTCTCAGACATAGAGGCAAGAAGAAAGGGCAACCCAGGCATAAAGGAGATCCTATGTAAAGTACAAAGGCCAGAGTTGGAATGCTGAACTTGGGGCTATAGTACCTAGATCATGTGGAGTGGAATGGAAAGTATGTGGTACAGATGAAGAAACTGAGTCTCAGAGGAGATGTTATCTATCCATGATGGATCAATCAATAAGCATTTGATAGCATATTATATTCTAAGCATTGTACTAGGAATAGACACAATTTAAGTTGTTCCTACTATCAAGGGGCTTACATTCTAATGAGACAAACATATGTAAGCCAATATTTATTAAACACCTATGGACTAGCACTTTGCAAAGCATGGGGATTATAAATAATAATCCCTGCTCTATAAATAAATAACAAGGCAGGATATTTGGATACATGGGAGATTAATAATTGAAAACATGCACTTGAATCCCAAATAATAACAACACTGTAACTCACCAATTATTTTACAAAGGAACCCAATTTTATTGAGAGACACTTATCAAAATATTTTTCAAAAAGTTTTTAACGAGGTGGGGAGGTAGCTGGGTGGTTAAGTGGATTGAGAGCCAGACCTAGACATTGAAGGTCTTGGGTTCAAATTTGGCCTCAGACATTACCACTTACCCTTACCACTCTTCTGTCTTGGAACCAATACTTAGTATTGGTTAGGTTCCAAGACAGAAGGTAAGACTTTAAAAACATTTTTTTTTAAACCCTTAATTTCGGTGTATTGTCTCATAGGTGGAAGAGTGGTAAGGGTGGGCAATGGGGGTCAAGTGACTTGCCCAGGGTCACACAGCTGGGAAGTGGCTGAGGCTGGGTTTGAACCTAGGACCTCCTGTCTCTAGGCCTGACTCTCACTCCACTGAGCTACCCAGCTGCCCCCTAAAAACATTTTTTAATGGTATCTTTGGTTTTTTTACAACATCATAGTTATCCCAAGTGTCCCTCCCCTTCTTCTTCCCAGAGGCCATTATAACAAATAGTATTTTTAGATATTAAAAAATTTGTACAGTTGATTAAATTGAGAAAATTCAAAAATTACATTGAGAAAATTCAAAAATTGTTCAGTATGTAGCACCTCTGGACTTCCCACCTCCACATACAGGTCATTTGGGGGTATCTTCTCATAATTCTTCATTTAGTTCCTACATGATCTTTATAATTTTGTTACATTCAGTTCTGATGTTTTTTGGGGGTGTATTGTCATTCTTTCACTTTACACTGATGTAATCATTGTGTATATGTTTTATTTCACTCTTTATTAGTTAATGTAGTAGGTCTTTTCTTGCTTCTCTGTATTTATCACATATATTATTTTTTACAGAAGAGTAATATTCAATCAAATTCATATGCCATAATTTGTTTGGCCATTATCTAATTGATGAGTATCACAGAAAATGTCACTATATTTTTTTTGGCGTATATGGGTACATTCTTCTTATTGATAGTTTCCTTGAGGTATAAGACCAGTGATGGAACCTCTGGTTCCAAGGACATAGACATTTTACTAGCTTATTTGCATAATTCCAAAATGATTTCCAAAATGATTTGACCATTTCACAGCTCTACCAACAAAGTATTAGTGTGCCCATCATGCCATAACCAATATAGTATTGGCTTTTTTTGCCATTTTTTGTAATATTTGGAAGTTGATAGGCTATATGGATTTATAGGGTTGTTTTGATTTGTATTTTTCTTATTATTAATGATCTGAAGCATCCTTTCATCTGATTGTGAATACTTTATAGTTCTTTTGAGAAAAATTCATATCCTTTGGCTGTTACCTATTGCTAAATGGCTATTAGCCTTTAAATTTTTTTTTTAAATAAACCCTTACCTTCTGTCTTAGAATCAATACTAAGTATTGGTTCCAAGGCAAACGAGCAGTAAGGACTAGGTAATGAGGATTAAGTGACTTGCCTAGGATCACACAGCTAGGAAGTGTCTGAAGTTAGATTTGAACCTAAGATCTTCCATCTCTAGACCTGGCTCTCAATCCACTGAGTCACCCAATTGTCCATGGCTATAAGTCTTATAAGTATATTGATCAATTGCTTATATAGTTTGGATACCAAATTCATATCAAATAAATAGGGATAGTTTTATTTTCTCCTTAACTATATTCATGCCTTTAATTTTTTTCTTTTTCTGGAACTATATCAAATAATAGTGGAAAAGGAAGGGCAACTTTACTGCACTCTAATATTTATTGGGAAAAGCTCAAGTGTATCCCCATTGCATATAAGGCTTGCTTTTGATTTTACATATATGCTTTTTACAGTAATAAAAAAGGTTCCATAATGCCTATATTTTGTAGGTTTTTAAGTATAAAAATTATTGTACTTTGTCAAAGGCCTTTTCTGTATCTGTAGAGATGTGGTTTTGGATGTTTTTGATTATAAATATGATTAATTGACTATGTTGATTTTCTAATGTTGAATGAACGTTACATCCATGGTATAAATCCTTTTTGGTAATAATTCATGAATTCTTAGCTAAGTCAGTGTGGTCTATCTGACAGGATTTTAAGAGGCATTTATTAAGTACCTATGCAATTTGGGCATTGTATGCCAAGATTTGGGGATAATAAGAAAGGTGATAAAACAAAAACAACCCCCCCCAACAAAAAACCAAAACCAGTCATTGCCTTCAATGAGTTTTCAGTCTAATGAGGGAGACAATAATTGGAAACTGTACTAATTACATACATACAGGATAAATTGGAGATAATTAGCAGAGAGAAAGTAGGGAGGTTAAGAAAGACTTCTCATTGAAGGTGAGATTTCATCTGGGACTTGAAGGAAGCCAGAGAAGCCCAAATGTGGAGATAAGGAGGGAGAGAATTCTAGGCATTGGGGAATTGCTGGAATTGGCTGGAATTTCTAGAATTCCAAATTATCCAGTGAAAATGGCCAGAGGAGGAAGATAGAGTTTCTATTTGAGGAACAGTAAGGAGGCTAGTGTCACTGAATAGTAGAGCATGTTAAGGGAAATAAGCTGTAAGGACATGAGAAAGACAGAATGGGAAGGGGCCAAGTTTTGAAGGACTTTTAATGCCAAGCAGATTTTATTTTTTATCCAAGAGATACTAGGGAGCTAGTATCTTACTGAATGAGGAAGGGGTGATGTGGTCAGACCTCTGTTTGAGGAATATCCATTTCACAGTTAAACAGATGATGTGCTCTCTAAGCAAAGTGGCTGAAAGGTGGAAGAACACAAGTTGAGAAGGGCTGTCTTACTTTAAAAGCAAGCAGAACTGGGTTGCTGTAAATCTTCAAAGGAAAAAAAAATATACGTAGAGGTGTTTTTAGAAGTAGATAAAATGGTCTAAGATTCTATTTTAGGCTTTTTAACAAGTCCAACTCTGCTAATCAGAGCTTTCTCCACAGCAGGTAGATTTCCAGTTAAACTGGTTTTAAGAGGCTGCTGTTCTAAAAACAGAGTTAAGATGCCTTCCTGGGCTTTGTCACATTCTTGCCAAGTATTTTTTCCCTCTTTGTTCCTCCTCAAGTCCTGACTTTAATTTTCAAGTTCTGATGTCCTTTAAGAGGACCCTGATCAACCTTTTTCCTGGGTCACTTAGACCTAAATCCTCAGATTACCATTTGACTAGTTGCTGTTCCTTTGCAGGCCAAGACCAGGCCTTCCTTCCTTCCTTCCTTCCTTCCTTCCTTCCTTCCTTCCTTCCTT
>NC_058130.1:162522492-162649114 GCF_016433145.1 Gracilinanus agilis
CCTTTCTTTCTTTCTTTCTTTCTTTCTTTCTTTCTTTCTTTCTTTCTTTCTTTCTTTCTTTCTTTCTTTCTTTCTTTCTTTCTTTCTTTCTCTTTCTTACTAGAGCATAGGTAGTTTAGTGTCTGGTGTTCAAGAAGAGTGCTGGTCAACCTTCTGAAGCTTTCTCTCTCTATTCAAACAATAAGTCATTTTGAATCAACTCCAGAAATTTTTGGTTTGAATTTCAAAGCTCAAGTATGTTTTTTTGTTTTTTTTTTAAATCTCAGACTAAACTGGATTTCCCTCCTTCATTCCTTCCTTTCTTCATCTTTTTTTTCCCCATTGGTGTTATTGTATGTGAAGCCTGCGGGTGATGTTCATCTTCTGTCCTCATGTCCTTGGCCAATTTACTTTATCCAGGTTAATTGGACGTCTCTATTATTACTCTGAAAATGGGGCCATCCCAGGGGTCCCCCCACAGAACCAGCACAGTGCTGTTCGTCTCTGGGTGTTCACTTACAGGTGCAGGTGAATAAACATTTAGGCGGGTTTGTTCCTTCCAGAGCTTTCACTTTGTACCATCTGGGGCTAGCAAAGGCAAGCTTTTCCTGCTATGTTGTCTGATTATAATATGCTATGACAACAGCAGGAAGAAAAAGGAGTGGGAGTGTCTGCCTCAATTAACAAACATTTATGTGCAAGGCCGTCACTAGGTGCTAAGAATATGAAGCCAAAACAGAAACAGTCCCTAATAGTAAGGAGCTTTTACTCTACTGGGGGGACCCAATGTGGGGATACATGTACAAGTTAATTTTATTTTATAGTTTTTATTTTTTTTAATAATTAAATACAGATTCATAAATTTTTAATAATTAAATATAGTTAACAACAGAGTGAATGGGGACATTAGGAAAGACCTCTGTGGAGAGCAGAGATTTTTAATCATTTTTGGAGTCCTGTACCCCACTTCTTCTTTAGCCGTGTCTTCATGACCCCATTTGTGGTTTTCTTTGCAAAGATACTGGAGTGGTTTGTCATTTCCTCCTCTAGCTCATTTTACAGATGAGGAAACTGAGGCAAAGTGAAGTGACTTACTCAGGGTCACATAGCTAGTAAATATTTGAGGCCAGATTTGAACTCAAGGAAACGAGTCTTCCTGATTCCAGGTCTGGTACTCCATCCCCTGCACCACCTAGCTGCTCCTTAACAATCTGATCAAGTCTACATATTCTTCTTTTCTTTTTAATTAAACCCTTACCTTTTTTCTTAGAATCAAAAGTAGGTATTAGTATAGGCAACTGGACTAGGCGATTGGGGTTAAGTGACTTGTCCAGGGTCACTCAGCTAGGAAGTGTCTGAGCCCAGACTTGAACCCAGGTCCTCCCAACTGTAGACCTGACTCTCTATCCATTGAGCCACCTACTTGCCTCCAGAATGTTTTATTTTTTAAGTTTAAATTTCTTTCTTTCTTTGTTACATTAGATTTCCCATGTATCTCCCTTTCTCCCATCTCTCTTCACACTAGAGAAGGCATCATTAGAATGAATATATATATATATATAATGATATTGTGTATGTTTCTATTCCTCAATTTGTTTTTTTCTGGAGGTAGACATTCACAATTGTTTTTCAAACAATATTTTTGTTGCTGTGTAAAATGCAGCATATATTAGCTCTATTCATTTCTCTCTTCATAATTTTACTTAGGTTCTTAAAAAATTAGCCTGTTAATTCTTTCTTGCTATGCAATAATATTTCATCATAATCATATGCCATAACTTAATTGGCCTTTCCCCAGTGTTTTTAAATATGTCCTATAAAATACATAGGATTACACATAAAACCAAATTATATCAAAATATAATTATCAAAATATTTTAAAAAAAAGTTCATGGGTATAAAATTAAAATAATCTGTCACCTGAATCACAAAGAATCCCGAGTTGGAATCACTAGTTTCCAAGGGGTGTGAGTGAGGAGAAAATATATTCTAGGGTGGGGGACTACTTGTGCAAAGGTCCAAGGATAGAAGATAAAAATATCTTGTATGGAGAATGGCAAGTAGGTCAATTTGCCTGGAATGAAATAGTGTGAATGGGGAGAGTGTGGAATAAGACTGAAAATATAAGTGGGAGCCAGATGGTAGTGGGTTTTAAATTTTAAAATTTTGTATTATTTCCTTGAGGCAGAAGAGAGTTATTAAAGAGTAGAGGGAGGGTCATGATCAGATCTGTGTTTTAGAAATATGAATTTCATTGTTATGTGGAGAATGAAGGAAGGAAGGAATAAGTATTCCTTAGCTCCTACTCTAGGACAGTTACTGTAATAGGTGCTGGGGATAGAAATGCAAAGAATGAAATAATCTCTGTTCTTATGGAGCTCATCTGGAGAGCACACATATAAGGGAGTGGGGATGAAGGTACTGGTGTAGGGAATCACAGGAAGGTTGAGTTGATCCCTTGGGTAGCTGATTGCCATGCTCTTTACAGGAATGATGGCAGTCTTGAGTTGATTACTATTCCCAGAAGAAGGGATCACTCAGGTGAAGTAGAGTAAAAGGCAAGATACCTTGGGTGGAGGGTTGAATGGAAAGTGAGGCATGGTTTGGGGCCACTTATACAGAGTGGATTATCTTTCATTTAAAAAAATTATAATATTTTATTTTTCTTCAATTCAATGTAAAAATATTTTAAAATACTTTTTCCTAAAATTTTGAGTTCTAAATTTCCCCCTCCCTTCCTCTTCTCCCTCTCTGATACACTAAGCAATTTGATATAGGTCATACACATGTAGTCATTCAAACCATATTTCTAAATTGGTCATGTTGTGGAAGAAGGCAGCAACAAAGAAACTCACAAAGAAAATAAAGTGAAAAATAGTTTTCAGTCTTCATTCAGAATCCATCAGTTCTTTCTCTGGATTTGGATAGCATTTTTCATCATGGATCATATGGAATTGTCTCAATCATTATATCACTCAGAATAGCTGAGTCATTCACAGATGATCATCATACAATATTGTTATTTTTTTGTATATTGTTTTCCTGGTTATGTTCACTCATCAATTCATGTCTTTCCAGCTTTTTCTGGGAACTCTTGCTCATCATTTCTTATAGCATAATAGTATTTCATTACAATCATATGCCAGAATTTGTTCCACAGTTCCCTAATTGATAGACTTAGTTTTCAGTTCTTTGCCTCTATAAAAGGAGTGGCTATAAATACTTTTGTACAAGTATTATACACTTAATATTAAGAGATTTTATTATTTATTATAATATCAAATTATTATCAATTATTATTAAATATTTAAATAATTTAAATATTTTTGTCCTTTTTTCTTTTCTAGGATCTCTTTGGGATATACCCTGAATAGTGATATTGCCGGATTAAAGGGAATACAGTTTTAGAACCCTTTGGTCATAGTTCTAAATTGTTCCCCAGAATGGTTGGATCAGTTCACAACTTCACCAACAGTACATTAGTGTCTCGATTTTCTGGATTATCCCTTTTTGGCAGAGAGATCCTATAAGGATTGGATTTGTGCAAGGGGGATGGAACAAAAGGAGCCAGAGAAGGAGTTGCTGACAGTTGCTGACAGTTGAGACCAGAGAGGATTCTGGGAGAGTCTTCGGAGAGGAGAAGGAGGAAGAGAAATCTTCAGGCAGAGGACTGAGAGAGGGAGGAGGTGGACATCCCAACTTGAATCCAGTCCTGACGGCTTCTTGAGGATCTTTCTTTGGAAATTGAAACCCTGATTCCCTAGTCAAAGCCATTCCATTGGATCTCACTCATCAAGACTTCAACCATTGAGTCAACTAAGTTTTTGGACTCTATTTTGGGAGCAATCTCTTAGTCTCCTTCTCCCATTACCCAACCTTGCTGAGAGACCCCCTTTTAGTCAAAACTTATAATTATAGAAGAGGGTAGAAATAGAAGAAGAAGGGGTGGGGGAAGAAGCTTAGGAGTTGGAACCCCAAAATTCCAACTCAGGTGATGGGACCCCATAGAGATAGAGAAGAGGGCACCCCAAAATCCCTCTGCCCTTTACCCATTTACCCAACCCCTGAATTGTGAATAATAAAAGCCATTCATCAGTCAGATAGCATTCCAGAGTGCCTGAGAGACAACAAGGGAGAAGGGAACCACAGCTTGGTCTGGCTGCCTCCATCTTGAAGCCAGACCACCCGCTGTGAAATTTACTGATGGGGGGGCGATGTTTGTGCGAACCCGGTCCTTATTCAGAATTGGATTGGTCTACCACATATCTTGTCTTATAGGGAAGCCTTGCCCCCAACTCCTTTGGGGCAGCACGACCATCCAGGTCATCCAGGTTCGGGGTGACACCCCTTAAAGTCTCTCAGTGTATATTTGGCTCCATGGGAGAGCTGGAAGAGAGATTCAACATACAGACTCTCTCTCTATCTCCCATTCTATCAAACATTTCTTACTGGCTCCCCTTTATTATTAAAGGTAATATACTATAGATGAAGAAAGAGACGTATAATTTCAGACCTGGCCAATATGTGAATCTGTTTTGCTTAACTGTACTTGTCATAAGGGAGAGTTTTTATTGGGGGAGAAGAAATTATGGGGAGATAGGGAGTGTAGCAATAGAGATTTTGAAAAGGAAAGAAAAGAAAAAATGTCAATGGAATATTTGAACCATGCCCAGAAGAGAGCAGAAGGAAGTTCAGAAGGAAACAGACACATACTAGTAGGACAGAATTGAAACTACTAGTGTAAATGAAAACAAAATTAAAAATAAGCCTTAAGTAGTAGCACTTTACAGCTCTAAATATAATCTTTTTTTTTATATGTAGAAATATTCATGTTTGTTGATGTCTAGTAAGGTTGTAATTTTGAAAAAAGGAATAAAATTTTGGGGAACAAATAGATGTAGTGGGCTAATTCATTCACCCTCAAAACAGCTTAGTCTCAGAGAAGTGTTCCAAAGCTAAGCGAATTACCTGGGAGTGGGTGAAGCCATGGTCAGGGGCAGCAGCAGGACCCATGTATTAAAGACGAGAGAAGCTAGATAGTGCAATAGATAGAGTCAGGCACACCTGAATTCAAATTCTGCCTCATATACTTATTGACTATATTACTTTGGGCCAGGCAAATGACCTTTGCCTCAGTTTCCTATCTGTAAAAGAGGGATGATAATAGCACCTACCTTTCAGTTTTGGTATGGGGATTAAATGAAATAATATTAATAAAGCACTTTGCAAAATTCAAGGTTCTATATAAATACCATCTATCATCACCATCATCATCATCATTGACTAATGGTGCCTTATGCATCATTAACAAAATTATCAATTCATTTGAAAGGGAGCAAGGAAGACTTAGCTCATAAAGGCTTGATGCCTGGCTTTACTAGAACAGCTGAAGAGGATCAAAAGGTTAAGAACTCTGGTCTTATGGTTAAAGATAGGAGTAATAATAAGCATAAGCCAGTATTCTACTTTTCATTTCAGTGACACAGGGCTGCTAGAATAGCATCCTCCCAGAAAAGATGCTGAAGCCCATTCCCGCACCCCCCCCCCCAACTATTTTCAGTCTTTGAGTGATCTGCCTCCTTCTTGAATCTAATCTATTCTTCACTTCTAGTGTCAATCTTGTATAATTATAGTAGCTTCAAAGGAAAAGAGAAAAGAATAGAAAAATCAAGAATTGATAAATATAAGGAGGGAGAATAATGAAATGGGAATTTAAAAAAATTGTCCAAGAATAAATAGCCTGACTGGGACTCCCGTTGGTCCTATAAACTGTTCTTTTTGACATTCAAAGCTCTTCATAACTCTATTCCTTCCTACCTTTCCAGTTTTCTTACATCTGACTCCACCTCAAACTCTAAGACTCAGTTATATACCGGCCTCCTTGCAATATGTTCCTCTGGTTTCCTTGCTGTTCTCCTGGCTGTCTATCATGTCTTGAATACTCAGCTCCCTCAGCATTTCTTCTTTCTTTCTCTGGCTCTCTTCAGGATTTAGCTCAAATCCTACCTTCTGCTGAAGGCTGTATCATGTCTTTCTGCCAAGCTGCCCTGGGATTATCTTCTATCTATTCTGTATATATCTTATTTGTTCCTAGTTATATAGATGTTGTTATCTCCATTAGAATATGAAGTCCTTGTAGGCAAGCATTGCTTTTATCTTCCTTTGTATCCCTAGTTTTTAGCATAATACCTGGCACAGAGTAATAAACATTTCTTGATTAATTGGTTTATCTCCGATCAGGGATTCTTAATCATTTTTTTGTGTGTCATGGACCCTTTGGAAAGCCTGGGGAAGCTTACGGACCTTGTTCTCAAAATAATTTTTAAAAATTCATATTTGAAGAGAATTGTAAATTTCAGTTAGAGGATGATTGAAAATACAAATATAATGTTTTCCCATCCAGGCTCACTGACTCCCTTTGAAATTGATCCATAGTCTTTAGGTTAAAAAACCTTTTGGAGATCAGGGGCAGCTAGGTGGCTCAGTGGACTGAGACAGAAGGTCCTGGGTTTAAATCTGGCCTCAGGCACTTCCTAGCTGTGTGACCCTGAGCAAGTCATTTAACCCCCATTGCCTAGCATCCCTCGCGACTCTTCTGCCTTGGAACCAATAAACAGTACTGATTCTAAGACGAAGATAAGGGTTAAAAAAAATCCCTGCAGATATTTCAGAGGTCCTTTTGTTCTTATGAAAGAGTAATGATGTAGTGGCTCCAATATAGAAGCAGCTGTCTGCTTATAGAAGGTGCTGGCAGTGTGGGGAAATCTAGATTTCTCTCACTTGGCCATGAGATTTTTAGGCAGTAGTACCTCTGTGTCTTGGCACATCAATTTCGAGGGTTATTTTAGAATGCACCAAATAAAAGATGGCAAATCACCACCCATCCCTGAAAATGAACTGTATCAGCAATTACTCTTTTCTTGAAGAGGAGGGCCATTAGAACAGTCTAGTTGGATATCATTTCCCTGAACCCTAAATAGGTCCAGAAATCTAGAGTTGGAAGGAGTCTTAGAGTCCATCTAGTCTAATGCCCTCATTTTATAGATAAAGAAACTGAGACTTGGGGAAGTTAAGTGACTTGTCCAAGGTCACACAGGTATTATTAATTAGAAGCAGAATTAAACGTAGGTCCTCTGACTCCAGAGCCAGTGTTTTTCCCATTCATATTTATATAAAACTTTAAGGTTTGCCAAGTGTGTTTCTCAGAACCTTGTGCATCTTGACTAGAACAGCTGAAGAGGATCAAAAGGTTAAGAACTCTGGTCTTTTTAGAAATGAAGTAACTGAGACATGGAGAGATTAAGGGACTTATTCAGGATCTAATAAGTATAAAAAGTATAAAAAAAATGGAACCCAGGTTTTCTGACTCCCAATCTAGCATTTATTCTGCTATGCTATATTGTGTCTCAAAAATCCAAAGAGATGGCCTTAGTTTCTTCATCTGCAAAATCAAGGTTGAACTAGATGTCCTGTGAAGTCCCTTGAAGCTCTAAAGCAGTGATTCCCAAAGTGGGCGCCACCGCCCCCTGGTGGGTGCTGCAGTGATCCAGGGGAGCGGTGATGGCCACACGTGCATTTGGGGGTGGTGAATAACTGTAAGGGGGTGGTGATAGTATGTGACAGGGGGCACTAAGTAATATTTTTTTCTGGAAAGGGGGTGGTAGGCCAAAAAAGTTTGGGAAGCACTGCTCTAAAGCTATAATTCTGTGTTCATTAGGCTACCAGAACCACTAAGTTTTTGCCCTGACTTCTCTGGATCTCAGTTTCTTTTTCTGTAAAATTGGAAGTTTAGATCAGATGACCTTGAGGGTCCCTTCCAACCCAAGAACAGATGTCTTTTGACCCACTAAATCATTCAGTTTTGTTTCCTCCCCATGAAGTTTATTTGATGCTTCCTTTTGTTTATTGAAATTCATTGTCAATATGACTATATCTTGATTGAAACTGTTGAGAAGTATATAATACTTTATTGGTGGGTATTTCTTTAGGTATAGTTGGATGAAAATGCAAGAAAAAAATTAAGGAAAATATAGATTGATTTTTTGGGTGGGTTGAGGGAAGAACACAAATTTCTTGAGATAAGAAAAAATAGAGCCTCAAAGTTTTAGTAAAATAGCATGGTACAGGGGCAGCTGGGTAGCTCAGTGGAGTGAGAGTCAGGCCTAGAGACAGGAGGTCCTAGGTTCAAACCTGGCCTCAGCCACTTCCCAGCTGTGTGACCCTGGGCAAGTCACTTGACCCCCATTGCCCACCCTTACCACTCTTCCACCTATGAGAAAATACACCGAAGTACAAGGGTTTTAAAAAAAAAATAGCATGGTACAGTAGAAAGAGCATTACTGACTCTAAAGTTAGAAGAACTGGGTTCAAATCCTTTTGAGAGGTTTACCATCCCTGTGACCTTGGATAAACAACCAAAAATATTTATCCTGTGTCTACTCAGTCTAGGTATTCTGCTAGGTGCTGGGAATACAAAAACAAAAACAAAAAAAACCATCTCCCTGAACTCAAGAAACTTACATTCTATTGGCAATTCACTTCACTCCCCTGGACCTCAGTTTCCTTTTCAGTAAAATGAGTAAAAAAAATTATATCAGATGACCTTTGGAGTCTATTTGAATCCTGGATCTAGGCTCTCAAGGATAAAATGCCTTTTGGCCCGTTAAATCAATTGGATCACCAGCCTAGCCTATGAGCCAAATGGATCCGAAGCTACTGAACTGTCAAACCTGCTTCTGAAAATGTAGATAAGCCTTACTTACCCTTCTTGTATGATTTTTTTGTTTATAGAGTACTGCTGATACTTTCAGTGATGGGCAGGATTCTTGGAAGGCATGCTTTCCCCTCTCAGGGAGTGCTGATTGTTGGATAAAGAGAAAAAAGGCAAAGCTATAAAAGGTAGCTGCATCCAGGTGGAAACTGACCTTTTTCTGTTTTGCTGTTTTTCATAGAAATATGCCCTGGGAACTTAGTCTGGAAAAGGCATTCTATTAACTTTAATGAAATCAAGAGAGTCTTTAGTATTGTTAGATTCACCAAAAAGAGACGAATTAAGAAGGATAGTTTAAGTACTTACTTTAAGTACTTAAGGTAGAAAGAATGCTACATTTGGAGTCAGAGGCTCAGGGTTCAAATCTCAGCTCTCTCACTTACTATCTGTGTAGTTTAGGGAAAGCCACATTCTCTCTCTGAGCCTCAACTTCCTCCTTTGAAAAATGAGTACATTGGACTACATGACCTCCAAAGTGCCTTCCAGTTATGAGTGTATGATCTATGAACATATTAGCTGCTGCTTCCTCCACTTAGAATTTATCTGATGCTTCCTTTTGTCTATTGAAATTCATTGTCAGTATAGCTATATCCTGATTGAAACTGTTGAGAAGTATGTAATACTCTATTGGTGGGTAAGGATTTCTTTAATCCTGGTTGCATGAAAATGCAATAAAAAATAAGGGACATAGTTGAGAGATCTGAGAGAAAAGAGATAAAAATTATAGATGGATAAATATAGATATATAGTAAAGAATGCACATATGACCTTTGCCTTTCTTCTCCATTGAAACTTCCTTTGTAACAATGATTTAAAAACAGATTAAGCAAAAGCAAGGAACACATTGACTATATCTGACAACACATGAAAAATTTCATGCCCATAGTTCTCCATTAAAAGAAATGAAAAGTACATTTTTCAATCACTTTCCTGGGCTGACTTTGGCCACTATAATTATACCATGTCCAGGTTAATTTTATTGTTTTTTTTTCACAGTGTTGTCATCATAGTGTTGTTTTCCTGGTTCTTCTTCCTTTACTTCACATCAACTCATGCGTTCCCATGTTTCCCTAAATTCCTCAAATTCTTAATTTCTAACATAACAATGATAGCATGTTCATCAATCAGTCACTAAGCATTTAAGTGTTTTCTGTGTGCCAGACACTATACTAAATGCAAAGGATACCAAGGAAGGGAAAAATGGTCCCTGCCCTCAAGGAGTTTACATTCGAAAAGAATAAATAACATGAACATAACTACAGATTGGGGGGAAAGTAATTTTAGAAGGAAAGGCACCAAGCACCTGGGGGAAAAGGGAATAACAAATGCAGGAGCCAGAAAAAGCTTCCTGTAGAACAGTGATTCCCAAAGTGGGTCCTACCACCCCCTAGTGGGTGCTGCAGTGATCCAGGATAGCGGTGATGGCCATAGGTGTATTTATCTTTCCTATTAGTTGTTATTAAAATAAAATAAAAAAATTTTCCAGGGGGCTAAGTAATATTTTTTCTGGAAAGGGGGCAGTAGGCCAAAAAAGTTTGGGAACCACTGCTGTAGAAGGTAGCATTTGAGCTAAGTCTTTTTAATTTTAATTTTGAATATTTTCCCATAGTTACATGTTTCATGTTCTTTCCCTCTCCCCCAAACTCCCCTAACTGCCCTTAGCTGACACACAATTCCACTGGGTTTTACATGTATCATTGATTAAGACCTAATTCCATATTATTGATAGTTGGACTAGAATTATCGTTTAGTGTCTACATCCCCAATAATATCCCCATAGCCCATGTGTTCAAGCAGTTTTTTTTCTTCTGTGTTTCTCCTCCCACAATTCTTCCTCTGAATGTGGCTAGTTTTCTTTCTCATAAGTCCCTCAGCCTTGCTCTGGATCCTTGCATTGCTGCTAGTAGAGAAGTCCATTATGTTCGATTGTACCACAGTGTATCAGTCTCTGTGTACAATGTTCTCCTGGATCTGCTTCCTTTCACTCTGCATCAATTCCTGGAAGATGTTCCAGTTTACATGGAATTCCTCCAGTTTCATTATTCCTTTGAGTACAATAGTATTCCATCACCAACATATGCCACATTTATTCAGCCATTCCCCAATCGAAGGACATTCCCTCATTTTCCAATTTTTTTGCCACCACAAAGAGCTCAGCTATAAATATTTTTGTACAAATCTTTTTTCTTATTATCTCTTTGGGGTTTTTGAGCTAAGTCTTTAAGGAAGGTTAGAATTCTAAGAGATTGAGAGGAGGAGAGATAATATTCTAGGCATGGGGAACAGACAGTGCAAAGGCACAGTTGTCTGTGAGGAATAGCTAATATGTCAGTTTGGCTGGACCATAGATGGCATGAAAAGGAGTAATGTAAATGCCAAAGGAGTTTATATTTGATTCTTGAAGTAAGAAAAGAGAGAGAGAGACAGACAGGGAGACAGAAACATACCCACACACACACAGAATGGGAGTAAATGGTTAGACCTGCTCTTTGGGAAAATCATTTTGACTGCTATATGGAACATGGATGGAGAAAGACTAGGGGTAATGCCAATTAGGAAACAATAGTCCATGTGAAGAGTGAGCAGAACCCAAACTAGGATCCTGGATGTACAGTATATGAATGGAGAGAAAGAGGATATATATCGAAGAGATATTGTGGAGAAAAAAACCAAAAAACAAAATAAGACTTGGCGACCAATTGGATATATGGGATGAGTATAATGATGTACCAGTTTTATGTAGTCATTCTCCAACTGATGGAGACCAGTTGTCTTTGCTTTTACAGTTCTTTTTTTTTTTTACCATTTATTTTTAATTCTGTAAATGTAAAACATAACATGCAATGTAATAATATAATACACGTAATTTGTTGTAAATATGGAATAAAGTGTATTAAATATGCTCTTCTAAGAGGAACAAATGCTTATAATAGTTATATCTGAAAATCTAAGTCTTATTCTCTTTCCATCCATCCCTCTTCCCTCCTGAAGAAGGCAAGTAATATGATATGGGTTGTACATATATTATCATATAATATATATTTCCTGTTCATCATGTTGTGAAACAAGATACATATTACTCACAAAAGAGAGAAATTATAAAGTGAAGAATGGTATGTTTTAATCTACATTTGGATCATGAATCCTGTGGAATTGTCCTGGATCTTTGTTTTGTTGAAAATAGTTAAATCATTCACAGTTGGTCATCATGTATTATTGTTGTCACTATGTACAATGTTCTGATTCTGCTCACTTCACTTTGCATCACTTCATATAAGTTTTTTCCAGTTGGTTTTTTTTTGTGATTATCTTCTTTGTCCTTTCTTATGGCACAATATAATTCCAATACAACCATATTCCACAAGTTGTTCAGCCACTCCCCAATTGGTGGACTTCCCTTTAGTTTCTAGTTCTTTCCACTTCAAAAAGAACTGCTATAAATATTTTAGAACATATAGTTCTTTTCCTTTTTGCCTGGATCACTTTAGGAAATAAACCTAATAATAGTATTACTGGGTCAAAAAGTATTCACATTTTTATAACACTTTGAGTATAATTGCAGATTGCTTTCCAAAATGATTAGATCATTTCACGGTTCTGCCAGCAGTGTATAGTGTCTTTATTTTTCCATATCCCCTTCAACATTTGTCATTTTGCCCTTTTATCATTCTAGTCAGTCTGATGTGAGATGACATTTCAGAGTTGTTTTGATTTACATTTCTTTAATCAATAATGATTTTAGAGCAATTTTTCATATAGTTATATATAGTTTTGATTTCTTCATCCCAAAACTCTGTATTCATATCTTTTGACTATCAGTTGGGAAATAGCTCACACTTTTATATATTTGATGAAGTTTTCTATATAGTTTAGGTATTAGACCTCTACCTGGGAAACTGACCCCAAAATTATTTTCCAACTTATTGCTTTCCTTCTAATTTTGGCTACATTAGTTTTATTTGTACAAAAGCCCTTCAATTTAATATATTCAAAATTATCCATTTTACATTTAACAATGCTTTCTATCTTTTGTTATTCATAAATTCTTTTCCTGTCCATGAACCTTATAGGTAATATGTTTCCTGTCCTTTTGATTTGTTTATATCATATCCCTTTATACCTAGGTCATGTATTCATTTTGCTTTTGACTTGGTAAATGGTGTAGGACATTAGTCTATATTTAGTTTCCACCAACTGCCTTCCAGTTTTCCCAACAATTATTTCACCAAAAAGTGAATTCTTATTCCAAAAACTTGGAACTTTACCACAGTTCTTTGCTTTCACAGTTTGTTATTCAATTCTTTGCTACCACAAAAAATGCAGTTATAATTTTTTAAAATTATATTTGGGACTTTTCTTTTTGTCCTTGGCCAGCACTGATACTTCTGGGATATTTTAGTCACTTTCCTCCCTCTGTAATTCCAAATTGTTTTCCAGAATAGTTGGAAAAATCAGCAGCTCTACCAATGGTACATTGGTATCCCTATCATTTCCCAGTCCTTTCACATTGGCTATTTCCATCTTTTATCATCCTTTTCAATTTTCTAACTATGAATTGAAACATGAGTTAGTTTTCTTTTATTAGTGACTTAAGGAAGTCTTTGATGTGGTTCTTAGTATATATGTATCCGCACATATCTATGAATGTGTGCATGTATTCATGTGTGGTATGTGTGTGTGTGTAAAGATTATTTGAAAGCAGAGTAGTACCAAAAAGAATGTTGTTTCTGGAGTCAGAACACCTGGTTTCAAATTCTAGTTCTGACACTTAAACCACCTATATGATCTTGGACAAGTTATTTAATTTCTCTAAGTGTCTGTTGCCTTTATCTTTTAAAATTAGGGTACTAGACTAGGTCCCTTTCAGCTCCCCTATGGACACCAATGCACTGTTGGTAGAGTTGTAAACTAGATTAATCATTCTGGAGAGCAATTTGGAACTATGCTCAAAGGGCTATAAAAATATGATACTCTTTGACCCAGCAATAACATTACTTGGTCTGTATCCCAAAGAGATAAAAAACAAAAAGGAAAAACCATATTTGCATATAAATATTTATAGCAGCTCTTTTTGTGGTGTCAAAGAATTGGAAATTGAGGGGATGTCCATCAATTGGGGAATGGCTAAATAAGCTGAGATATGTGATTGTGCTAGAATAATGTTATGCTATAAGAAACGACTAGCAGGATGCTTTCACAAAAACCTGGTGCAAAGCGAAGTGGGCAGAACCAGGAGAACACGGTACACAGTAATAGCTGTATTGTATGATGATCAACTAAGAAAGACTTAGCTACTCTGATCAAGACAGTCCAAGGGATCCATGATGAAAATTGCTATCTACTTCCAGAGAGAGAGAACTCTGGATGTACTCTGGATGCAAACTGAAGCATACTTTTTAACTTAGTTTTTTTGTTTTTATTTTGTTTGTATTTTCTTTTGCAACATGGCTAATAGGGAAATATATTTTGCATGACTTCAAAGGTATAATTGATATAAAATTGCTTTCCTTCTCAAGGAAGGGGTGGGTGGGTGGCTAGAAGAGAATTTGAAATTCAAAAATTTAAAAAGTAGTTTATTAATTTTTTCATGTAGTTGGCAAATATTGAATGAAAAAATAAAAATAATTTTTTAAAATCCATTTTCCAAGTTCCAAGTTTTGCTGCTCTTCCAAATATTCAAAAGCAAAGCAGTTCTCATAAATTCCAAGAATATTTTGAGTACTGGCAGCCCAGGGAATAAGCAATTTATCTCCCAAAGGAACTCCTTTGAAAGGATTCACAAACCACAAGCACACACCCCAGATCATCATGAACAAAACCAAAAAGCCACATTTCCTTATAGTCACATCTTTTATAAGGAAATGAAGTTTCTGATATCCCTGCAGGGCCAGGCTGTTCCTTTTGCCTCCATGGTGCAATAGCTTGCAGAGTAATTTAGTAGCTTTGATCTGGAGAGTCCTTTTTCTGGTTTTTAGAGACCCCTCCCTGAATCACCTTTTCAATTTCTTTATGGTATCTTTAGTTGTTTGCATTTGCAGTAACTCTGGTGCTACTGACCTGCTATCCCACTGTTTTCCTTCTAATTGCCATGGAATTTCAAAGACTGAGCTGTTGGAGCCTTGGTGCAGAATGAAATTTGCTTGGTCTATTGCCCTTATGACTTTGTGCTGTGTTGTAGGCTTTGTCTTGACTGTGCCCCACGCCCAAGATGGACTGATTCCTCACCTTCACTTCTCCTTATTTTCTTCAAAATTCTGTTCAAACCCCACCTAGTGTGGGTGGGTAGTGGAGAGGGAGGAAGGGAGAGAGAGACAGACAGACAGACAGACAGACAGACAGACAGACAGAGAAAGGGAGAGGGAGAGAGAGGGGGGAAAGAGGGTGGGAGAAATGGAGGGAGAGAGAGAAGAGAGAGGAAAGGGGGGGAGAAAGAGAAGAGAGGAAAGAGAGAGAGAGAGAGAGAGAGAGAGAGAGAGAGAGAGAGAGAGAGAGAGAGAGAGAGAGAGATGGACAGACCTCTTTGGACTCCTCAGAAGAAAAATTTTAAATACACAAAAAGCACATAATTACAAAGGAAGTCAATTGTAATAAAGTCTTCCTTATTCTTCCCATTCTTCCTCCCCCCATTGACCTTCTATTTATTTTGTATATCCCTATTTAAGCACACGTCTTCTCCCAATAAAATGTCAGCTCCTCAAGGGCAGGGACTCTCGTTTTTTATTTGTCTCCCCAGGACCTAACCCACAGATAAGGAAAATAGAACAATTCAGTAGGTCAGAGAGCCAGTAGACCTGGGTTTTAGTGCAAGCGTTGCCACTCGTTTGATGCAACCCTGGACACGAAGCTTTACTTCTTTGGGCTTCCTTTTTTTCCTCACCTGGGAAAAGGAGAGGTTGGAAGAGATGATCTCTAAAGTTCTCTCTGACTCTACCTCTAAAATTTCATCATTTTTCAGGTCTCTTAAAAACCAACTTGTTCCTGGGTTCAAAGCTGGCCTCTAATACTTCCCAGCTGTGTAACCTTGGGCAAGTTGCTTAACCCCCATTGCCTTAAAAAAAAATTGTCAGGGTATCTAAGTGGCTCAGAGGATGGAGAGCCAGTCCTGGAGTCAGTAGGTCCATCTTGGGTTCAAATCTGGCCTCAGATACTCCTAGCTGTGTAACCCTGGGCAAGTCACTTAACTTCAATAGCCTAGCCCTTACTGCTTTTCTGCCTGAGAACCTATACTTTTATTGATTGTAAGACAAAAGGTAAGGGTTTAAACAACAAAAGACACTTTGTCTTCAGCAATGGATTATGAAACTTTTATTCTACCTATTCCTATTGTAGTTTAGGCTCATACTAAAATGTGTTTGTATTTCTTCCAGCAATTTATAGCCTGGGGAAGAATTATGTCAAAACTGCATGGAGATTTATAGGGCAGCATGGGAAGCCAGCTTATGTTTAAAAATGTGTGGTGGCTGACCATGGATAATATACATAATAATAATATACTTGTTAGGGGAGCTCATGGGAAGTGGAGGTTCAAATGATACTGCCTTCTGAATCTTGATGATCCTCCATTTCTTCATCTTTCAAATAAGGGAGTGGGAGAAGGTGGTCTCTGAAATCCAGTTCTACAGCAAAGATCCTAGAACCTCCCCTAGTAAGTGTATTATTATATTATTATTATACATATTATTTTATATATTATAAATATACTTCAGGACTATCATCTTAGTTCTGTATGAAAGCATCCGTATCACATTTCTGCAGGTACATTTCCCAAAAGGAGGTTCTACAAGTTTATTTTAGAACTCTGACCATATGGACCTCCTGGAGCTTGTGCCAGCTGAATGGGTCATTTTGTTTTCTAATAGGTTACCCGTCCACTTTGAGTTCTTTTTCAAATGTGGGAGGCACGCTTCCTGCCAGGAATAAACAGCCCGAGGCTAAGGCAAATAACATTCTCACTCTTTTGAGGATCCTCCCTTGACTTGGGTCTCCAGTGAATCAGAATTAAAAAATATCAGGCAGAAATGAAGGCACTGCTGCAGACCCCACCACAAGCATGTTGGCCAGCCAGGGAGATGGCATTTAAAGCATTGTTCACTGAGGGCATCCTGCCATCTTGTGGCAATCTTTGGCCTCTTGTGTCTTTTTCTATGCTTTCTCAGAGCTAACCTAACCAAGGATCAAGTGAGAGAATATTGGACAGTGTCTAGTTTTACCCAGAGCCTGGTACATAGTAGACACTTAATAAATGATTCTTTTTTTCGTGAAATGAGCATAATATTATAGATAGGCTTTGACTATAGTGCCAGGTCTGTCACTTCTTTTCCTGGACGTTATGCCTTTCTCAATTCATTCTAGAATCTCCTGAGCTCTTTGTGGCTGCCACATTATACTGATGGTTTATTTATATTTGCTTAGAGTCCACCAAAGTAGCCTAATTTTTTTTTTCAGAGAAAGTATGACTTAGGTCAACTTGTGAAATTGATTCCTTGATTTTACATTTTCCCTTTTTAAATTTCATCTTATTAGATTTAGCCCAATGGATTAGACTAGACTAGTCAGTCAAGATCTTTTTGGATTCTCACTGTCAGGAAACACACTGGTTATTGCTTGGGAAACTGTTGTATTCTTTGTGTTTTTTAAACACATTATGATTTTATTATAATAAATTATGTAAATATGATAAAACAATAAATTAATAAATACCATAATATAATAACTTTACAAAACATATTATTATAAATGTAATCATCAGCAAACATATATATTTTCATATACAAAAAGAACAAGAAAGAGGCACCAAAAAAACAAACTGAATTTTTGTTACATGGAATTATTTTTTTAAAAGTATATAAAAATATATGAACTACAAATATTGTTTAATAGGGTAGTTATAAAATGTTTAGTTTATGTCCCATTTAATTTTTTTATTTTCTTTTACATATTTGAAAATATGTCTTATTAATGCTCTCTTTTTTTTTTACCTCTCCCTTAGTCAAAGCCCTCCTTTGTAACAGATGTGTAGTCCGGAAAAAACAAATCAACATCTTGGCCAAATCTGAGAATGTAGATCTCATTCTGCATCTCAAGTCTGTTCTCTCTTTGTTGGTATTGGAGCTATATTACATCATCAGTCCGTTAGAGCAATTATTGTTCACTGCTTTGATCAGAGTATTGAGGCCTTTTGGCGATGTTTTTTTTTCTCACAATATTGTTATTGTCATTCTATACATTTTTTAAATGCTTCTGATCATTTCATCCTGAATCAATTTGCACTATTTTTCCCTTCCCCCGTGAAACTGTAATACCCATAGTTTCTTATGTTTTAATACTATTCTCTTACATCCGTATACCACAATTTATTCAGTTATTCTCCAATTGATAAACACCTATTTTTTCTTGTTTATTGCTACTGCAAAAAGTACTGCTATAAATACGTCTGAATATGTATGTTCCTTTACTCTCTTCTTTATCTCCTTGGGATATATCGCTAATAAGAATATCACTTAGTCAAAATCATTTAGTGACTTGGATTATAGTTAATAATGGTTTCCAGGATGATTTAACTAATTCACAGTACCAACAATTCATTAGTGCAATTATTCTCCCATAACTCCATCCCAACAGCATTGTTTCACTCTTTTGTCATCTTTATATCTCTGATAGGCATAAGTTGGAGTCTCAGAGTTATTTTCATTTGCCATTTCCCTCTTACTGATTTGGAGCATTTTTTATGTGGTTGTTAATAGTTTATATTTCTTTATTTGAGAAAAAATGTACTCATATCCTTTTATCACATATCTATTAGAGAATGTCTTAGTCACAAATATCTTTATCTTTTGTTTAGATAATCTCAGATGATACATACTCATTAGAGAAATTCGCTGTGTAGATTTTCCCCAATCATTTTCTCTTCTAATTCTAATTGCATTTATCATGCTGGTGCAGAAATGCTTCAATTTTGTGTAATTAAAATTGTCCTTTTCATCTTTTATGATCACATATTGTTCTGTAGGTAAGAATTTCTACCTTGTCTGTAGTTGTGAAAGATATCTCCTTCCCTTCTCTAATTTTTTTTATGCTATGACCTTTTTAGTAAATGTATCCATGTACTAAAATATCTTGAGATAGAGTCCATAGGCATCACCAGAACTGCCCCAAAGGTTCATGATGCTAAAAAGTTTAAGAATTCCTGGACTCTAGGACCAGTTTCTTTCAGACTGTTTTCCAGTTTTCTAACAGTTTTTCTCAAATAGGCAATCTACCTTATTAGTTTATATTCTTGCCTTTATTGAACCTAATAATAATAAATTAGATTATTTCTAGGTTCTATTTACCCATGTTGTTCCATTGATCAATGTTTTTATTTTTTAACCTTTTTTTCAAATCGTTTGGATAGTAATTGCTTTGTAAGTATAGTTAGAAATCTGATACTACCAAATCTCTTTAATTTTTACTTTAAAAAATATATTTTTCTTCATGTTCTGGATCTTTTGCTTTTCTAGGTTAATTGTATTATTTTATTCAGTTCTATGTAGTAATCCTTTGATATTCTGACTGATAGAAAGTTAAATCTGTAAATTAATTTAGATAAAAATTATGACTTTAAATTGTATTTGCATGGCCCAAAATGTGAACAGTAATTACTGAAACTATTCGTCTTCCTTTATATTTCTAAAGGATGTTTTATAGTTCTATTTATATAAGTTCCTAGTGTTGATTGATGAATGTAGAGTCGTAGGTATTTTAAGAACTCTGTAGTTATTTTTAATGGATTTTCTCTTTAAATCTTCCTGTTGGGTGGTTAGTAATATATAGAAATCCTGATGATTTTCAGAGTTGCATTTTATATTCTTTTACTTTATTGATATTATTCATTTTAATTTAGTTTTGGTTGGATCTTTGGGACTCTCTAAATAAGCCATCATATTATCTTAAAAAGAGGAATAATTTTGGTTTTTATTTGCTTATGGTTATTTCTTCTATTTATTTTTCTGGTTTTGTTGCTGTAGATAATAGCATTTTTGGGACTATTGAAAATTAGAGTGGTGATAATAGACAGTCTTGCTTTGCCTTTTGTCTTATCGTAAAGACCTCTAGTGTTTCCTATTATAGTACTGCTGATTCTAAGATTTCAAAAAATACTTTTTACCATATTAAAGAAAGATCTATTTATTCCTGTTCTTTTGAGTATTTTTAACATATATGAATATCAAAATATGTCAAAAGCTTTTTCTGCATATGTTAGTATAATCATGTGGTTTTGTTATTAATATAGTTTTTTTATTTTTATGGTTTTTCTAATGTTGTACCAACCCTGCATTCTTGGTGTATCTTCAGCCTGGTCACAGTAATTATCTTTTCAGTATGCGGTTATAGCCTCTGCCAGACTGAAATATCTTTTAAAATCAATGTTCACTAGAGATATGGTTCTACAGATTTTATTTGATACTTTATTTCTCCCTCGTTTAAGTGTTAGGACCATGTTTGTTTCATACGAGGAATTTAGTAGGATGCTTTCTTTTTCTATTTGGGTAAATTTTTTCTATAATATCGAAGTTAGTTGTGTTTTAAATGTTTGATAGATTTTTTTTTTAAACCTTTACCTTCCGTCTTGGTGTCAATACTGTATATTGCCTCCAAGGCAGAAGAGTGGTAAGGGTAGGCAATGGGGGTCAAGTGACTTGCCCAGGGTCACACAGCTGGGAAGTGTCTGAGGCCAGATTTGAACCTAGGACCTCCCGTCTCTAGGCCTGGCTCTCAATCCACTGAACTACCCAGCTGCCCTGGTTTGATAGAATTTGCTTAAAAATCCATATGAACTTGAATGTTCCTTTTTCCTTTGAGAGTTTACTTATGCTTTGTTCAATTTTTTTTTTCTGAAGTTGGGTTGCTGGGGCAGCTAGGTGGCTCAGTGGATAGGTTACCAGGCCTGGAATTGGGAGGTACTGGGTTCAAATATGACCTCAAACACTTCCTATCTGCGTGACCCTGGCCAAGCCACTTAACCCTATTTGCCTAGGCTTTGTTCTTCTGTGTTAGAGTTGTTACTAAGACAGAAAGTAGGAGTTAAAAAAAATTGGATTGCTTAAATTCTCTATTTGTTGTTTTTTTAAATCTGGATATTATATATCTGAAATCTTTAGCAATTTCATTTATGTTAAGACAATGTGGTATAGTGGATAGAGAGCTGACCCCAAAGATGGGAAGACCCATCTTGAGTTTAACTTGCTTCTGACTCTAGCTGTATGACCCTGAGCAAGTCCCTTAGTCTCAGTGCTCTGGGTAATCCTCTAAGAATATTTGTTGAAGAAACAATATCAACCTTCTTTGGTAGAGGTAGTTTCATCATCTAGCAGTTTTCTATATTAAGGAAATAAGGGATCCAGTTCCTATTTTTCTCCCTATCCATATCTCTATCTCTATCCTTCTTCCTTTGTCTATCTCTTGTGTTAACATATAATGGGGCAAAATAGTTTCTAATGATTTCCTTATTTCCTCCTTATTATGATTTCTCCTTTTTCAAAAATCTTTTCATTTTAGTAATTGGCATTTCCTTTCAATTTATAGATACTTATAGAAAATTTGCATTTTATCTCAGCTTTATGTACTATAAAACCTGGAATTTTAAAATGGGAGTAAAAATGCTGATTTTTATTTACTCTAATATGTGGAATATTTAGCAGGGGTAGAGGGGGGAAGAAATTTGATAAATACCTTTCTTATATTATCATCTTAGCCACTGATTGAAAAAAGTCAGTAGAAAAGGCATGTTCTGACAGCACTAGTATCACCAATATCATACTATTTACCGTCTTGGGAAAGAGGGAGAGGAATCTGGATCAGATAATAATTGTTTAAAATTGTCTTAAAAAATTGTTAGTGTAGGGGGCAGCTGGGTAGCTCAGTGGATTGAGAGTCAGGCCTAGAGATGGGAGGTCCTAGGTTCAAATCTGGCCTCAGACACTTCCCAGCTGTGTGACCCTGGGCAAGTCACTTGACCCCCATTGCCCACCCTTACCACTCTTCCACCTAGGAGCCAATACACAGAAGTTAAGGGTTAAAAAAAATTGTTAGTGTAATTGAAAAAGATTTCAAATTGTTTTCCCGTATAATTGGGAAAAAATAAAATGTTACTGAATTAAAAAAAAATCTAGCACTTAACCTCTGTCTAATAATCTGCAATGAATTCTGTACATATCTTGTTTACAAATAGTTTTTGCATATTTTTCTTTTCTCAACCTTTCCCCAGTAGACTATGAGCTCTCTTAGAGTAGGGACTGATTTTTGCCTTTCTTTTAAGTTTAGGGCTTAGTATAGGTCCTGACACATAATGTGTTTATTAATTGAACAAAAAAAAAAAAGAAAGAAAGAAAGAACAGAAAAGAAAAGAAAAGGAAAGAAAAAGAAAAGAAAAAGAAAAAAGAGAAGAGAAAAGGCATGGTTTGGAGTCAAAAGACCTGGGGTCAATTCCCAGCTGCCACTTACTGCCCTCTGTGATCTTGGACCAATCACTTCAGCCAACATCTGTCTCAATTTTTTCATCAACAAAATGGGCAGATTGAACTAGAAGACCTCTAGTGTCCCTGCTAGCTCTATATTTGTGTTAAATAGCACAGATCAAAGATAAATCCTTGGGGCTCTCCACTAGACACCCCCCTTTACCTTGATATTGATCCTATGAATAACTGAATCACTTTTGAATCCATTTACTTGTTTTTCAGTCATTGCATCCACATCTTGTCATTTTGTCCAGAATGATAGAATGAGAGACTTTTTCAAAGGCTTTGTTGAAATGTAGATATTTGTAGTGAGCAAGATATAATGGGAATTAGCAGGCTCTTGGAGAAACAGAAACATAGTACTGGTGTATTTCGTATGCCTATATAGGCATTGTGTATATATAGAATTGTATAGAAAATGTACTTTGTGTCCTAGCCATGGTTAAATGGTACCTGGTTCAGAGTTTGAAGTGAGGTTGACCTAACAGTAAAAGTGCTTAATTTATTTATTCAATTTCTTAGACCAGTGATGGGCAAACTTTTTAAAGAGGCGGCCAAAGGAAAGGAAATGCTCATCTGTCAGTCTGTTTCTAAGGCAACTCTTTGGAAGTTTCATTGTATTGTATCCTACTCATTGTATTCGTCAGATTAGGAATAATTATGAGTGGCCAGTGGTAGAGAGGCTAGGGTCCTGGGCTTGGGTTAAGGAAGGACTGAATTTAAATCCTGTTTCAGACACTAACTAGCTATCTGCCCCTAGGGAAAGCAGTGTGCCTCAGTTTCCCAGTTTGTAAAATTGTGATAATAGTACCTATCTCTCAAGATTGTCACTGAGCATCAAATGAGATATTTTGGAAACATTTTGTAAGCCCTGAAGAATATACACACACACACAAATTCCAAGTGTTTTTTTTTGTTACTATTATTAATGATGTAAGGATAAGAAACACAATGATTCTTTCCAGCATCAGAATCACCTTTTCCAGATAGGAAATCATGGTCATTTATTTTTAAGTCTTAGGAACTGACCTAGTAACATGTTGAAAATCTGAGGGCATGAAAACCAAATCGGAGGAGCACATCTTTGGAGGACAGAATCATCCTTTAAGTCCTGGACAATTACATCAGTGAAACAAATTAATCCTGTAGCTAATAGTTCATACAACTCAGAAGTAGAAAATGTCCCTCGAGGTATCTTCAGTTTCATTCAACATTTAAAAAGCACCTATTTCTTTGAGGGCATGCAATATCTTTCTGAACTCTCTCAAAGTGCCATGCATTGAAAAAAAAAGAGTCTTATGCAAAAATTGTACACTGCTAATACTTACCCTGCTGTATTCATGCCAGGATGTCTGATAGGTGATCTGAGTTTTTGAATTTTGCAGATAAATAAGCACCCTGTAGAAGACATTATCTAGGACTAAAATATTGTTCATTTTCTACCCTTGAGTTGTCAAAGCATCTAGGCAGTAAAGGCTTAAGGTGTGTCCTCTTCCCAATCTCCACTATTTTTTAAAGGAATAAAACTGAGTTCAAATGAATATTGAGGGCCACTTTGAAAGGTAAAAGGGCAGTCTGGTGGGAAGGACTGCACGGCGGCAGTAGAGGGTCAGTCACATATACTTTTAGTAGTGTATAGGGACCTAATATGTATGGATATTAATCTTAGGTTTTTTTTTTTAACCATCTCTTTTCCTCTACTGGTTGTTTGGTCAGCCTAGAGTGGGGGGATTCTAGGTGATTTCTTTTCTTTTCAGCCTTCATCCCCAACCTCATCCTTTGCATTTCTTTATCTAAACTGTTGCAAGGGAGAGAAGAGGGGGGGAGGAAGAGAGAGAAAATGAACTGTTAATTGAAAAGAATTTAATGAATAAATATTTTAAAAAATCCAATCCCCCCACCCCAAGTATTATTATCTATGTACCCAGGCAAAGATGAAGTTTCTTGTAAGAACAGCTTTATTAAAAAACAATACAAAACCAAATCCCTTAAAAAAACACCCCATTTTTATCTTGTTTTCCTTTGTCCTTCAAATCACCCACATATATTATACATACACAATACTCATACGTTGAAGAATTTCAAAGACTCTTTGGTAGGAGAGCCCTGTGTAAGTAGTTACATAGTCCTGTTTCTGGGGAGTCTACCAGATTTCTCAGAATTATATCTCTGTATTATTACCATTATAATAATAATTAACTTTTTGGTTATAATTTTGAATCCCTGGGCTATTTCCAAATGGTTAGAACATTAGATTTGCAGTCAGAAAAGCCCGAGTTCAAGGCTTCTCTCTGATTAGCTTTGTGATGCCACTTGCCATTTAATCCCTCTGAGACTCAGTTTCCTTATGTGTAAAAAAGGGACATTGATTGTCCTTTACCTAATATATATTGGCCTCATCTCACAGGATGTTCTGAGGTAAAAAATGAGCTAATACACATAAAGTGCTTTGCAAATTTTCAGGTCTAATGTAAATGGTAGTTATTATCATTGGTACAGTTATTATTTTAGGTTAATTGAAATAGACTGCATTCTCTAATCGCATCTGTTTTGTTTTAGGGTTTCAAATTTGCGTCAGCAGAATAGAGGAGTAATTTCCCTACTTTAATGTTACACAGTAATAGATTTGGTGGAAAATTTACTGTGAAAAAAGGTGTGAAAAATATTTTTAAAAGTGAGGTCTTTACTTTGTAGTCTATTTTTCTGGGTGCCAAAAATGCTGCTGGTGAGCTCTCACCCTTTCCCTTCTTTACCCCCTTTCTTTTGCAAAACATAGCCCCAAGACCAGAAGCATACAACTGAATGCAAACCTACACTTTAATGACTTGATGAAGGACTATTAGAACTCCCTGACATTTCTGGCCACCTGACATTGAAATAACCAATGAATATAGAGAAAGCATCCTTGGCTCTGTCCTCACCATGGCAACCAGAGCATAGCGATCAGCATCTTTTGGTTCATAGGCTGGTGACTATATTGTGAGTCACCTATGCCATAGCAACAGGAAAATATCCTAGTCTGCTTTGAGTTTCCAAATGCTTTGGAAACAGCCAGCTTAATCCTCAACTCTGACTCTTATTGCTTTACCATTTGCTGAGTGCTAATCTGATTGGACTCTGGGAGTCAGCTAGCTAGAGGAGAGAAAGAGGGGAGCTTGGTGAGACTTTAGGAGTATGGGTGGCAGATTCGTGTAAATTGGAGCTGTCAGTTCAGCCAGCAGGATATAAGAAATATGGATTTGTCGGGGGAGGAAGTGAATCACATTCACAGAGACAGCTTGATAAATAGACCACGCAGTGGTTTTGCAAGGTCTTCACCCATCTCAATATAACAGGACTTGGAGAAATAAAATTTCCTTCTGGCAGTAGTTCTTGGAGTAAGGGAAAAACTGGGACTGTGTGGGGATGGGTGATGGCAGTTCCAATAACTTTTCATCATACCATTAAAATGTGATAGAAAAGAAAGAATTATTTCCTGTTTTCTAATACTCATTGCCAGCATTGACCTTTCTTTCTGCCATCCAGCACCTTCATATGGATATTGGTGTTCTTTTATGAAAGGCAACAATAATACTAGCTAATATTTATATAGTACTTCGATTATAAACCTTTTACCTTCCCATCTGAGAATCAATATTTTTTTCCCCAAGGCAGAAAAGTGGTAAGGAATAGGCAATTGGAGTTAAGTGACTTGTCCAGGGTCACACAGTTAGGAAGTATTTGAAGTCAAATTTGAACCCAGGCCCTCCCATCTCCAGACCTGATTTTCTATTCACTGAGCCACCTAGCTGCCCCCTAGTTCTTTAAATTTTGCAAAACATTTTACATATGCTATGTCATTTTGATCCTCCCAAAAGCAATCTAAGTGTCATCCTTAACGATTTAATCTCTCACTTCCTCTCCCCTATAGCCAATCTGTTGTTGAGTTCTTTATATACTCTCTTAACTCCTCTAATACTGCTCCTACTTTGGCACAGACCCTCACCACTTCACACCTGTACTATTAAAATAGTGATTGTTTTATTTCTTCCTCTGAAAACTGCCAGTTCATATCCTTTGGCTCTTGATTTCCTAATACTTTATCTGGAACCACTATAGAGAATCTTTGAAGGTTTACTGTTCTGTGAAGGGGGTGCTATTATGATCTTTGAGAAAACTGAGGCTGAGGGAGGTCCAGTGAATTGTCCAGAACCACAAAACTAATTAGTATTTGAGGTAGGATTCAAATTCAGATCCACCTCCAACTCCATCACTTTATATGCCTTACAACATAGCTGCCTCAACAATAATGCATATTTTAAGACAAGGTTAATAGGAATTTCAGCCAAAATTGTTGCCCTAGTGCCCATATGACCACTCTTGTAAAAACCTGAAATTCCTACCAGACCGAATAATGATCAAGAAATCTAATTAATAATTATAGTAACTACTTTCAACTCAGTTTATTCAGCCCTAATCTCTCTCCTGACCTCCAAATCTTTTAAACCCAGCTTCCTACTGGATATCTCAAACTGGATGTCCCTGAGAGGCAGATGGCAAAGTCGATTGAGCATGGAATGGAGTCAAGAAGGCATGACTTCAAATCCTGTCGTCTCTCCAGTCTGGCAACCTAAGCATCATCCTTAATAATTCAATCTCTCTCCCTCCCTTTCCCTCATAGCCAATCTATTGTCAAGTCCTTTAAAGCATACACTCTCTTAACTCCTTTGATACTGTTCCTACCTTGGCATAGACCCTCATCATGTAGACCTGTGTTGGTGAGCCTATGACACATGTGCTGGAGAGGGCTGCTCCCTTTCCCCTCTCCACCATGCCTGAGGTGCCCAGCAGCCCACTGGGAGTGCTTCCTCCCTCCCCTGTCTGGGGTAAGGGGGTGGCTCACAAGCACCATGAGGGTGCAGTTTGGGCACTTGGTCTCTAAAAGGTTTGCCATCACTGACCTAGACTATTAAAATAGTCTTTTGGTAGGTTTCTCTGCTTCAAGTCTCTCTCTAGTCTAGGTCATCCTCTACTCAGCTACCAAAATGGTCTTCCTTCCTGCCTGCCTCATTATTTGGGCATAATTTTAAATTGTTTTCCAGAATGGTTAGACCATTTCATAGATCAAGCAATAGTGGTTCAGCATACCTATTTTTCCACATCCCCTCTACCATTTGTCATGTTCCTTATCTGAAATAGATGAGTATGAGCTGGTACCTCAGAATTGTTTTCATCTGTATTTCCTTAATTATTGGTGATTTAGAGCATTTTATCATAAGACTATTGATGGCTTTGATTTCTTTATCTGAAAACTGCCAGTTCATATCTTTTATTTAAAAAAATGTTTTTTTTAAAAAACCCTTATCTTCTGTCTTGGAGTCAATACTGTATATTGGCTCCAAGGCAGAAGAGTAGTAAGGGCTAGGCAATGGGGGTCAAGTGACTTGCCCAGGGTCACATGGCTGGGAAGTGTCTGAGGCCAGATTTGAACCTAGGACCTCTCATCTCTAGGCCTGGCTCTCAATCCACTGAGCTACCCAGCTGCCCCCAGTTCATATCTTTTAGCTCTGGATTTCCTAGTACTCTGACTGGAACCATCATAGATAATCTTTGAAGTTCTAGTTTTCTGAACGTTAAAGATCCAGGAGGATCCTGACAAAGGGATGTTTTGGTCAATGTTTAACAACTGATTCTCCAAAAATCTACAGCAAACTTTTATGTTTAATCTGAGTTGACAATGTTTTATCCAACACTAGAAAATCACTCGAGAAATGGATCTTTAAAAAATAAATTTGGCTGATTTCTCCATAGAGAGGATTCTATATAAAATATATAAATGTATGGATTTGAGGAATGAGACCTTTATCAGAGAAACTATGCCCTCCACTAGTTTCCTGTTTTTTTCTAGTTATGCTTACATTAGTTTTATTTGTGCAAAACTTTCATTTTACATAATCAGAATTATCTATCTTACTTCCCATGAATTTCACTAACTCATTTGGTGATGAACTCTTCCCTTATCTATAGACCTGACATGGTAATTTCTTTTATCCTCCTCTAGCTTATTTATGATATCACCCTTTATGTCTAAATCATGAATCTATTTTGAGTTTTATCTTGGCACATAGCTTGAATTGTTGGTCTATGCCTAGTTTCTGCCAGACTGCTTTCCAATTTTCCTAGCAGTTTTTGTCAGACAGTGAGTTCCTGCTGCAATACTTAGGATTTTTTCACTCTATGTATTTTCTTTTTCTCTTCTCTTCTCTCTTTCTCTCCCCTTCCTTCCTTCCTTCCTTCCTTCCTTCCTTCCTTTCTTTCTTTCTTTCTCTTCCCTTTTGTCTTAGTATCAATTCTAAGACATAAGAGTGGGCTAGGCAACTGTGGTTAAATGACTTGTCCAGGGTTACACAGCTAGGAAGTATCTAAAGTCATATTTGAATTCAGGTCCTCCTGACTCTAGGATTAGAGCTCTATCTACTGTGCTACCTAGATACCCGACTATCTGCATTTTCAATGGTTACCTCCGTGCTTGGACTTCTCTCCTTCCTCATTTCTATCTCCTTGCTTCCCTATCTTCTTTCACAGAAATGTCTTCTCTTTGAAATAATCTCCAATTCATCCTGTATGAATTTTGTTTATTCATATTTGTTTTCCACATTAGATTGGAAGCTTTTTGAGGACAGAGACTACTTTTGCTTTTCTTTGTACTTTTGTTTCTTAGCATAGTGTCTGGCACACAATAGATATTTAATAAATGTTTGTTGACTGATTGATACAAAAAGTCAGTCATGAATCATTAGCCTCATTAGGAAAGGGGTCAGTCTTCCAGCATGATCAGAAATGGGCTAGTGTGTAGCTTGCAAGGCTCTTTGTCTGGAGGCAGCAAGGTTAGATGTCCCCCCCTGAGAAGTCTCAGGTGGGCAGAAAGACCCAGAGAGGTCAAAGTCTCAAGAGGTTAGAAATCCCTAGGGTTGAGAACATGGAAGCCCCAAGTTGTGGAAACAGACCAGTGAGGCACGGTAACATTCAGAAAGAGAAAGCTCAGGTACCCAAATGCTCTGGCATTCTCTGTCTGGAGATACCACAGAGAACCTTCAAAGGTCTAGCATTCTGAATCTCAAAGATCCAGGGAGTCCTAACCAGGAAATGTGCTGGTAAATGCTTAACAACTGGCTTTCCAAAAATCCACAGTGCCCTTTAAAAAAACCAAATCTACATAAAACTGTACCTTCTTTCTAAGAGTTGATACTAAGTATTGGTTCCAAAGTAAAAGAGTGGTAAGGGGTAGGCAGTTGGGGTGAAGTGACTTGCTCAGGGTCACAAAACCAGGGAGTGTCTGAGGCCAAATTTGAATTCATGACATCCTATCTCTAGGTCTGGTGCTTTATCCACTGATCCACCTAGTTGTCCTCCACTATGTACTTTTAAGTGTAATCAGCATTATTAATATTTTACCCATCATCAAACAATCAACAAAGCAATAAGTCAAGCCCTAATTTGTAGCATTTTCTGATCTCTGAGATGTAAATACTCATCCAGAAAATTTAACATTCTGGTTCTGACTGGGTTTTATTCTTATTGTCCTAAGCCCTGGGAGGTATAAGTCAGCACAAGAACCATGATGACCAGTGGCAAGGTCAAACAGCATCCAACACCCAACTCAAAACACAACTAAGGTTGGACCATCGCCTGGTTCTGGTCCTGGTGAACCAGGATCAAGGTTCAATTCAGAAACTAAAGGTAGACTCATGGTGTAAACAAACAAACAAAAAAACTCCCCACCAACCAGTATAAACAGTTTATTAAAGCTCTATGGTAGCTCCAAGAGGAGAAAGTAACTATAATACTACAAGCTAAGATTCAAAGGGAAAAAAATGGTTTTATCTCCTGACAAAATATCTGAAGTCAGGCACTAGCATGATGGAGTCATGATATTTTGGGACATCATATCCCCTTGGAATGACACCTGCCTTGCTTTAGCCATTATTGGCACTGAAGTTGAGCAGTAGTCCCTCATTTCTCACAATGTTCTGTTTATAATATTAGTCTTCAGATTCCCCTCTACTCTTTTATTCAATGTTCCTTCATCTCTCTTATCCTTTCTGTACCCCAATTCTTTCATTCCCAGGCTCTACAGGCTCTACAGGCTCTACTTGAGTGGAAATTTCCATTCCTTTTTCTCCTGGGGTCAAAACAAACTTTACCTTTGCTACCCCTTATGTATAGGGAAGGTTTAGGCCACAATGGATGATAATAGGTTAATTAGATAAGAATCTCTTGGATTGAGAAAAGTGCCAGATAACAAAATAGCCTTTTTTTTTTAAACCCTTACCTTCCGACTTGGAGTCAAAACTGAGTATTGGCTCCAAGGCAGAAGAGTAGCGAGGGCTAGGCAATGGGAGTCAAGTGACTTGCCCAGCGTCACACAGTTGGGAAGTGTCTGAGGCCAGATTTGAACCTAGAACCTCCCATCTCTAGCTCTGGCTCTCAATCCACTGAGCTACCCAGCTGCCCTCCAGATAACAAAATATCTTAAGCAAATAAACATATATATTTTAGTACAAGTTGGTAGGGAAATTTGGGTCATTTAGGCCCTTTGAAACCCTCCAAATAGACGAAGGAGGACTTTGCTCTTAGATGTAAGGAGTGTCTTGCCTCTATTCATTCAAAAAAATTTTTAGTGTAAGTGTGGTGGGAAAAAGTGGGGGGCTGAGTAGCAGAGGTAAGAGGATAAAGGAGACTGAAAAAGAGGATGCCCCAAAAAGAAGAAAACCAAACAGTCATTGAAATGCTTTCAAAAAAGCACAGGAAAAAAAAACAAAACAGAACAAAGATAAGCAGGGCTTCTTTGACAGTAAGTTCAAGGATTGAATTGATTGCATATTTTAAAGTAAATAAAATAAGAAAGTGTTGAATTGATTACTTTAAAAAACAAACTGAACATGAGACTCTTATTAGCTTTATAAACAGTTCTTTTTATTCTACTTTACATATGTAAATGCTAGTTTTTGATATTAAGTTCAGAATTTAGAAATAGATTTTTAAAAAATCCAGCTTTTTGGTAATATCGCCCTCTGACCCTTGAGCCTAGACTAATAAATTAGGTGACACAGTGGTTGTAATCCTGTACCCAAAACCAGGAAAACCTGAATTCAAATTTGGCCTCAGATACTTACTAGTTGTGTGATGCTTAGGCAAGACACTTCACTTCAATTTGCCTGAATGTAGAAGAATTTTGGTGAAAATAATTAGTAAGAGGAAAGAGAAACAGAAAGGATATTATTATGGGAATATACTAAAGACAGTCCAACCAGACAGAGGATATGGATGATGCTTTGCTGATAGCAATTATATAACTGGTACAAAGGCAAGGAATAATAATGGAAGTGTTTTAACTATATTGTTTATCTAGCAATCTCATTCTGATAAATGTATGATATAACAGAAAAGAATACTGGATTTGGAGTCAGAAGACCTGATGCAGATCCCAATTCTACTACTTACTGTTTCATTTAACTTGAAGTCCTCAGTATCCAATGAGAGGTTTAGACTTGACAAATTCTCAGTTTGTTTGATAATTCTTATCTCTTAGAAGAAGGTTAGCTGCTATTCTGGACTTAGTTTCTATCAGAAAGAATGAGTTAATCATACAGAAGTAATAGAACCTTTGGAGAAAGTGATCAAGTCCCCTGAGAATTCATAATAGTAAAAAAAGTGAACTCTAGTCCTATGTTGGACATATATCCTGTAGATTCCTTAGGAAAACAGTTCTCAAAATGGTTAACAACTATAAAATGTAATGTGGCTCACCACTGACTTATTGACAGACTCAGATTTTAAAATGACAAGGAAAAAATGTTAGTGTAGCCCTCAGTAGTGAGAGTGGACCCCAGTGAAATCAAAGCCATGGACTGGCCAGAATCACTCTTCACATGAGGCCCCCAAATCCCCTCCTTTTCAACCTACCCTCTGCTGTACTAGGTAATAACTGGCTGTTCTTGACAAAGTTTATATTGACTTCATAGAGATGCTTATAGAGGGTTTGAATCAGGCAGAGGGATTAGATCACTCACAATGGAAGTCAGTGATTCACAGGATGGAGACAATGGATTTAGATTACCTCAGTGGTGCTAAACAGAGTTTTCTATAGTTGATAAATCTATATGTCAATGTGTAACTATCTTCTCCTAGAATTCCTGTATCAGTAATTTCTTGGATTATATTCTTGTTCTTTCTTGGAAGAACATACAGTATTTGGGGAAGGGAGGGGTTGAGTTCTCTTGTGAGGAGTATGCTATGTGTATGGCTGTTTCTAGGCTATTCCTTTACATATACATAATACAATTTTGTTTTCCTTCATCATTAGACACAGTTTATTATTTTTTTTGCTGTCATAATATTCCTATGAATATTTTTGTATAGGTAGATCTTACATTGTCAATAATCTCCTCTGGAGAGCAGTAGATTTTGTAAACTTAAAATTATAAAATAGATAATTTTAAGTAATTTCCCCAAATGGTTGGAACCATTCACAGGCCTCCCAGTAATGAGTTATTGTGCCTACTTTCCTACATCCTTGTGAACACTGAATTTTTTCATCTTTTATCATCCTTGGTGCTTACTATTTGTGTATCCTTGACAAATCTCTTAACTTCCCTTGTCTTCAGTTTTCTCATCTGCAAAATGAAAAGGTTTGATTTCTTGACCTCCAGTTTTAGACAGATGATTATATGATCCTATGACTTGTTGATCTGATGGGTGTGTGATTATACATCAAAGTTGTTTTAATTTGCCTTTTTCTGATTAGAAATATTGAGTATTTTTTTAGACTTTTGCCAATTGTTTGGGCCTTCATATTTTTCACCCATTTATCTTTTGGGGAATAGCTCTTAGGCTAAAGAATTTGTGTTTATGCTCTATAAATTTGGGGTGTTGGATTTTTATCAGAGATATTTTTACAAAGGTTTTCCTTCGTAGTCCATATCTTTTCTTCTTATTCTAGCTAGCTGCAGTTATCTTATTGGTGCAAAAAGTTTTGATTTTTGTCTATTATCAAAGCGCCTATTTTTGTCTAACCCTCTCTTGAATCTGGTTATAAAGTTATCTCCCATGGCTTTAATGAGTAGATAGAGTACTGGGTCTGGACTCAGGGAACTTGGATTCAAACTTTGGCTTTGCTACTTACTATTTATGTGATATTGGGCAGTCACAACTTCTCTAGACCTCACTTTTCTCATCTGTAAAATGCCCTCATATCCAGATGGTCCAGATGTAGTGATTAGGGAATTGCTTAAGGCAGTGATGGGAAAACTATGTCCTGGATCTGGCCTGCGGGGAATAGTTTGCCCATCACTGGATTAGATGATTAGAGGATCTGGATTAGATCCTTTGAACTCAAAATCTGTTCATGACTTTTCCTCTGTGTAACTTTGGATATTTTACTTGTTTAACATGAATTGTGATATTATAAAATGATAATCCAAACCTATTTTCCATCAAATAACTAAATTTTCCCCAGACATTCTTGTCAAATATGATGTTTTTATAATTAGTATTCTTTGGTTTATTCAGTACCAGACTATTGTAGGGTCCCTTCCAAGTTCTTCTTATATTCCCCTAATCACCTTTCCACTGAAGAGACTCTTAGGCAGTAGGTGGAATGCTAAAATGGAAAGAACGCTGAATTTGGAGCCATACCTACAACATGTGCTCAGTTTTTTGCTTGGTTACCCAATACCTGACTACTGTCAAGTCACTATCTCTTTGACCTCAGTTTTCACATGCGAGGGAGTTGGAATAGATGACCTCTTAAGGTCTCCTCCAGATCTGTATTTATGACCTCATGATCCTAGGAAAAAGCAGGTTGAACATGGTGACCCAATAAGTGTCCCTGTGAACCAAGAATAAGGGTGTCCCTAGACTAAGAAGAGATGTATAGGATCCAAGGTATACTCTTAGCACTCTTGCTATTATTCATAAAGAAACAGAATCAAATACAAACTTGGAAACCAGTAGAGCTATTTCTTTCTCACCCTATCACCTGAACCCACTGAATAGATTTTAAATGGAATTTTGATTGACTTCTTTCTGGATACTTCCATAGCTTTTTAAAAAGAATTTTCTAGTCCCATGGATCCTTTTTGGATGCGGCAGCAAGAACATCATCCTCTCTTTGGGATGTCGCAGTCTGTTGCCATAGAGACAATAATAAAACCACAGACTGCAGCAGTAGAACCTTTCCTGAGGTCTATAGAATGCATTTCTGCCTTCTCTGGTGCAGCTTGATGCCAGAAACAGTGGAGAAATTGGCACCCTGGACTGGATGCTCACTAGGGCAGGATTTTGATTACCAGAGGGTCAAACAATTCCTTATTGTCCTAAGACTTAATCCTCAGGGTGAATCACAGGGGGAACACTGAGAGATGACCTCTCCAGAAATTAAACTTGCCTATTTAATAAATATCCCTGGTAAATAGAATTATTTACTAAACTTTAATTTAACCAAATCATTAATCAAATAAAAATGACTTACAGCGAATTTAAGCTGACACAACTGATTCAGTTAAAGGATGATTGTTTTTGCTTATGTTTTAAAAATTAATGCTGGGGTTCCCTCCCCCCCCTTCCGATTTGTTAGCACCCTTGAGAGGACAATTGCTTATGTGACTTTTGTATTTGAGACTGAGCAATTTTATCAAGACCAAATAGGATTTTGTTATTGGGGATGCCAATTAATTTTAAAAACACCAGTAAACTCATGTTTCTTAGTGATTTTTTGTTTTTTTTTTGTTTTTTGTTCTGTAATTGGTCTGCAACCTGGAGCCCAAAACTTCAGAAGTTACCTTCAAGGTCAATAACTAAGCATAAATGTTAAAGGAAAAAGAAAGAAAAGGTAAGAGGAAGATTAGTCAGATTAAGCAAAATAATGTCAGTTCCATTATGACTATCCCAAATTTTCATGCTCTTAAGGACACAAAGACCTGATGGCATAAAAATTAGAATGCTTCACAGATTTTGAAATTAACTATTTTCTGTTTATATCAAAGGTGCTGAAGTTTAGCAGATAAAAGGAAAAAAAACCTTTCCTAGCTATTAGAAGTATTTATTAAAAATGTGACAAAAGTTAGAAATTCTACATGTAAGCTGGGACAATCTCATCACCAAAAGCTTTTTTCATTGTGCATAGTGCTGGTTTGGCATGATTCCAGTTAGCTTCAGAAAAGTAAACTGAATGAAGATATTCATTGCAGTAATGTTAGTTTAAAATATATATTTAAGTAGTAGGTCGGGTGCTAAAGTAGAAAAAATGTTAGTCTTGGAGCCAGGCAACATTGGTTCAATTTCCATCTTGGCTTTTTAGTTTGTCAAGTTATAGATGAGCACCTTTTTACTACAGAGATAGAGTCAAACTCTTAATTGTAAATTTGCTCATTGAAGTCATTTAGAGCAATGATTGCTCAATGTTAATTTTAAGCCTAAATTTTTTTGAGCAGTGGGCTTAATGTTGATTTGCCTCAACTTTTATGCAAAATCTGGTTATTTTCCTTGAATATAAAAACACCGAGAAGATATCAACTCATCTCAAAATACAGGAAAGGTTAGTGATTCTGCTGATAAAAAATGAATTGTTCTTTGGGACACCTAACATATCTTTTCCACCAAGCACAGGTTAAGAGAAAAGAGACTTAAATTATGGCTAGAGGGCATGAAATTAGATGCCCTCCAAAGAATTAATAGTTGATTGCTTAGGAAGGTTGTGGAATACATTATCCTTATGCTTTATAAAATGTTTTATTTTTTTATTTTTTATTTTATTTTTTAAACTATTACCTTTTTATAGGATTTCCCAAAAGTTTTAGAGCATGTAAAGCTATTAAAAGTTTAAAACTATTACTAAGACTTTTGGGACATCTTTTATACCCAAAACAAAAAACAAAAAACAAAAAAACAAAAACTCAACTTCTCTTAAAAGCTTCTGGTATTTTCAAAACTATATTTCGATTCTACAAGCATTTATTAGAGCATCTACTCTCTGAAAGACACAAGGCTAGGTTCTGGAGACCTCAAGGAGCTTAAGTTATGGCTCCATTTTCCTTCTTGCTTGGAATTTAACATTTCTCATTAGGCTAACTATTATAACAAGTAGTTTTCCCTGGGTACCATATGGTTCAACTCTGTTAAACTTTAAGGAATGTTCTTCTTGCTCTACTTCTGCCTATCTAAAATGTGAATGAGAAATTTTTTTTTTTCATCTCAAATGTGTAATGGAAGTGAGTCAGTTCCTCTTAGTACACTCTGTTCTTTCTGCCAGTCGGTACCTTTCTTTTAAGACTTTCTTATTTTTGAGATGTTCTATAATTAGAAAACAATGTGGCCTCAGCTGCTTCCTCATACCTAGTTTGTGTCCTCAGCACCTCAATGACCTCCCATGTTCATTAAATTGCTATCCGGAATAAAGAACATTGGCATTTAACTGAAATAAAAGGCAATTAGGTAGAAGCATTTGTAGAAGATTGCACGTTAGTCATCTCTGTTGCTATGAAGTTCTTGTTACCGACAAGCTAATGTATATGTTGGTGACATTAACATTGTAGAGGGTTTTAGTCTTAAAACTTAATTTCCTCTGGAGAGTCTCAACAGAAGATCATGCCAAAAACAAAACAAGAAATGACAACAACAACAACAACAACAACAACAACAAAGAGATGGAGGGGCAAGACAAAGATGTGGACTTTTGCGTCCCTGAAATATGGCCTTCTCTGGGTTCTAAGGGTTATAGTCTCTTTAAGGAAAAAAAACAAAATAACTCAGTTGAGCTTGACCAAGTCCAGAAGGGCTGAAAGCCAATGGAGGGCAGGTATTTTGCTTACTTGCATTAAATTCACTTATGTTATTGGATTCCAGTAGCATAGTGTAGTCTATACAAAGTTTACTTGGAAACCCAAAAGACCTGGATTCAAGTCCTACCTTTAATACATAAGTGCATTAACCTGGGTAAGTCATTTACCTTACCTTTTATCTTATACCTTACATCTGGAAAATTCTCTAAGATTCTTAAGATGCAGAGAAAGTGCCAACCTACAGGGGTAGGGGGAATTTTCTTACCTAGGAATTTCCGATGTCACTGAATTTCAATCAGTATATTTTTTCCATTGTAACATCACTTAATGGGGGGATTGTATGGCATTATCATTGGAGAGTTTATAAGACCTGGGCTCAGATTCCACCTCTGGAACTTGAAGGAAATGAGACCATTGGCAGGTCACTTTATATCATCAAGCCTCAATTTCTTTATTTGAAAAATGAGATAATCAAATGAGATTATATTTGTAAAAGACTTAGCATACTGCCTGGTACATAGTAGGTGTCTAATAAATGCTTATTCTCTTCCTTCTTTCACTTTCATTTGTAAAACACAAAAGACTAATGCTACTAGTAGGGCCTGACAGGGTTATTGTGAGGTTCAAATGCCATTATTCATGGAAAACTCTTTGCAAACTTTGAAGGGGTATATAAATGTCAACTGAGAATGGCAGAATAGAGAGAGAGTTCCTCTTGGAGGTGGGAACCCCAGCTTGGGCTGAAGTCCTTCCTATGACACCTTAGGTGTGTGTGTGACCCTAAGCCATTTAATCTTGAAGGCATCCAAGGCAATTCCAAGACTAAGACTCTAAAATCAGGTGTCTTTCCACATAACAGGAGGTGTTTCTTCCCTGAGAGTTTCCTGTGTCGAAATCACAGAACCAAGTAAAACATTTTTTTTTAAAAAAGTCATTTTTTTTTGTTATTATCACTATTCACATCTAAGCCAATGGAAAAACCACATTCACTAAACAGAAATTTTATATGGCTGTAAACTTTGTTGGAACTGTGGACATTTAAGTGATCACCGAATGTTGTTGAAAAGGGTAAGATCCTCTGAGGATTCTGGGTTTTAAGGACTTCTTCCTGTTTTACCTGTGTGACTCAGAAAACTTGAATAACTCATTATGTCCTTCAAAGCTGAAAGATGCTGCAAGCAATGTGGCAGAGAAACATAAGGCTTGGGGATAACACTGGAGAGATTAGCTTGGTACCTGGCAATTCCCAGAGGCAAAACTACCAACTCTTGTACCCAGAGGAAACCTCCTACAATACTCTCAAGACAAGCAAATGTTGACTTTTTCTGACAGATTCACCTGGGAAAAAAGGCTGCAGTCTCAGGACACAAGGCCCTTGTATTCTGGGATTTAGAAGCCCCTGGACAACAGCCCCTGTGAGTGGAGACCTCCCTCAGGATGTTTATTGGCCCTGCAGAGGAAGCTGCCTCCAGGAGAGACAATAGGGCAACGCAGATAGTAGTAGTTCACCTAAAGTGCATTCATATATAGTTTTTTCAGGGAGTAGGTGGGGAGGGGAGGAAAAAAGCAATGGTTCCACCATCTGATGGCTTCTAATTTCAATGAATTCTTCTTATTCACTCCATTTAAACTCAATTATTTCTACATGCTAAAGGACTTTCAGTATCTTCTAAATTTTGAAGTCTAGAGCAAATCCCCAGTCACTTTTATCTTAGATACAGCTTTAGTAACCAGGAATGACTGAGAAAGGAGTGGAACTTACTCAGAAAAGATTTAGTTTGGCCAACTTTTGGTCTAAGGCCATCACAAAGAACAACTGTAAATCAGAGAATTGACTGTGTTGGTGGTACTTGTTGGCTGCGTGTTGGTTGTTGGTGTGTTTGACTCTCTCACTGGAACAGTTATAAAATATAGGGACCGGTATACCTTAAGTGAAAGTACATTACAGAAATACCAGCAAAACCCACTTAAATATTTTATATATTTTTAATTATTTTTAGCTTGTGGTGTACAAAGTTGTTCGATTTCACAAACATTTGAGGGGTTATAAAGAAAGAAACGGAATTTAAAAATCTCCCAACCCTATCAAGTCTCTACACACTTGTAGGATTCAAACTAATCTGGCTTCAGGGTCTAGAAGACAACTGACAATAGTGGAAATGATGCACAGGGAACCCTGATCGATTGTTATTGTTCCACTGTATCCTGCTCTGGCTAGGATGATTCCCAAACTGATGTTCCTATGTTTCCCCTGTGAATTTCTATTAGTGAGTAACATGAATATAAGACTTTAATAAATATCTCAAATGCTGGTCTACAAAGTAATCATGTCCTGTTGTCTAAGAACCTCAGGAATTCTACCTATTAGTCATCAGGATGGCCCCCGAAATTTTGTGAGGTAGACTGGAACTGGTAGTTTTCCCTTTTTGCAGTTGGCAAAGCTAAAGCACAGAGGCTTTACCCATGTTTCCAGGGTATTATAGCTCAAAGGAGGTTTTATTTCAAAACCATAGGTAAGGAATAATGTAGTGTGGACTTCACCATGGTAGCAGATCTTTCTCTTGGTTTGTGTTTTTCAAATTGTGCCTCTTCAGAATCAGAGAGTGAAATGGACATTTTACTCTTATTTCTAGGTAACATTTTGCACCTCCTTGGGGATGGGAGAGACACTGCTTCTTTCTGAAAGAGCCAGAGAGTTGTCTGGCTTATAATTGACACTTGCATTGGAGCTTTCTAAGGTCTGATTAAATGTTCTCTTTCAAAAGATCCCCAGTGAATTGAGGATGGTCTGTAACTGATGCTTGTTCCAATGGGTCTCTTTGGACCTCCAGTTCAGGATGCCAAGTGAGTGGCTGGTGAGCAGAGTTCTTTTTGTCGGTGAATTTATTAATGCCTGTGTTCAGAAGAAATGTTCTGGCATACCAAAGCCAATTGCCAGCAAAGGGAATAAAGAGAAGATCCCATCAGGGTATTAGGATAGTCTTGTGTCCTTGTTGGAGATGGATAAGGGACAGGGAGAGTGGATAGTTTTTGATGGGTCATACTTATTCTTTTCTCTTTTCTTCCAGTTCATGCTGACTCCATGATGGAAAAGTTAATTTAGGAATAATAGTCGATATCCCCCCACAACTCTTCCTTACCCCAGTAAAGAAGTGTAACCACATAGTTCATTTTCATATCGTTCCTTTTCAAATTGATTGAAGCCGATGCCAGGGACCATGTGGGGAAGAGGCTAAGCTCAGAATGAGGTAGTAACCCAATCACAGTTAAATGTAGTTGAATTTAGCATCAGACAGCAGTTATTCAAGGTAGATAAGCTTCCTGGTAAAATGTCACTGTAGTTCTTGGCGACAGTGCTGGTGGAAAGAGGAAACCCCAAACCAAAGTGAGAAAAAGAATTAACTGGGTTTTCTAATATGCCAATGAGACAGTATTTCTTCTGGAATCAGGACCATAATTAGTCCTACTGGAATTACTTTAGGTTGAGAAATCATAGTAACATAGCTCTTCAATCTGGCCAATGCAACCATGGACAAATGACTTTGTATAGATGTCCTAAAGGACGCCAATTAAGCATTTCGGGACCAGGCTTCCCCTCAAAGGAGGGCTCATATCTACAGACCCATTGAATGAAGGATCTAAGGAGCACAGATTTAAATATGCTGGAGATATTAAAGGCCATTGAGTCTAACCCCTTCATTTTATAGATAAGAGAGGAAACTCAAGGCATAGAAAAATCAAATAACTAGCCCAGGATTAGCCATGTCTGAAGTGGGATTTGGATTCTGGTCATCCTGATTCTAAGTCCAGGGCCTGTTCATTGCCCCATACTGCCTCTCAGCAGGTTGGTCTGGGGAAAGGAAAGGAACGTTTTACAGCTGGGGCAGAATATTATTAACAATTTAATGACTTTAACCAATGTATGGTAGGCTGAAATGAAGACCAGATCTTGACCTCAGCGACGAGGGAACAACATCTTGATCTCAGAAAAGACCAATGGGACAGGAGGGATGGAAGTGGGGAAGCCCATTCATTCCCTTAAGGAAGTCAAAATGAAAGGATGAGGTTAAAAAGACCATGCAAATACTGAGACCCGGCATTCTAGCATTCCACATTTGTAATACTTTTCCATTCTTTGTGTATTCCCTCCTTGAGCTTCCTCTCAAGACTGCCATAATGAGAAGGCGTCTCTAGGTCAGACTTTATCACAAGCCTCTTAATAATGGAATATAAAGAAGTTGTAATCAAGGGTACAATACCTGGTAAATAGATTTTGGCAACAGGTAACTAGCTCGGTTGTGTTGCTAGGGGAGCTTGAGTTAAAGGCATTTTCTAAAAGACTATAGCAATCTATCTCCATGGGAAGGCTGGAGAGTATGCCTGGAAATTAGACAGAATGACATTCATTTAATTAAAAGAACTAAAATCTTTGTGTTCCTAGGCTTCTCCTCTCCCCCTCCCACTCTCCACCCCTATTCAGCTTTTCAATTTCTACCCACTCTCAGTATATTAGTGGGGCCATTTCTCAGCCTTTTTTTTTTTTTTTTTTTTTTTTTTTAATAAATACATCCCTTAGGCTCAGGTAGGAAGCCTAAACCTAAACACTGCCATCCAGTGGGCATTAAGAAATAGGAAGGGCAGAGCACATACCAGCGATACAGGCTGTCATGAAGCTGGCTACATTACCAGCGACCAGGGCCCGGAAAGCCCCTCCGGCGATGTCCCCCTTCCTGGAAGGAGCCATGGATGCTGAGAAACAGGGAATGAGTATGGAGTTGTTATTGGATTCAGAGAAGGCCTCTCTCAAAAGTCATTATCTCCAGAAGGAGCTCTGGGGTTGGGCTGTTCAATGCAGGCAACTTCTGAATGAAGAAGCCCAGAGTTCGGTTTTTAGTGGTGAACTCTTCAAGGTGGGAGACCAAAATTGTAACTAGGAGAGGACAAATGGGGCTTTCTTGTAGCTCAATGACATTTAGAGGGCACTGACAGCACTACTGATTCTTTAGCAGGTGGAAACAAGGCTAGCTTCTAATTAGCAAGAATAATTTAGTCAAACCAGAAAACTACCAGATGGCATGGTTCCTGCTCCTGAATGGTAGGTAGTATGAGCTTCTAGTCTTGACCCTTTCCCATACTTGGTCTCAACTTGGCAACCTAGCTGAATTTGTCTTTAAAAGTTTAAGAGGATAGGTAGATGGCTCAGAGGATAGAGACCCAGGTCTGGAGGTCCCGGATTCAAACCTGGCCTCAGACACTTCCTGACTGTGTGACCCTAGGCAAGTTACTTGATCCTCATTGCCTAGGCCTTCCTGCTTTTCCGTCTTAGAACCAAAACTTGGTAATGATTCTATTTATTTATTTAATATTAATATAAGTTATTTAAGGGCACCTTTTATGCTGTTTGACAGTAGGCACATTTTGTTGTGCCTTCCCTGGATCTAGAATTGCTAGATGTGGCGCTAGGTCTGAACCTCTAGAAAGAGCTGAGGCTTTCTCAAAAAGTCTCTCAAAAGCATAGTCTTGCCTAGGGAACAAGAGAAAGGCTAGGCACAACAGAATTCCTATGACTCATCAGAAATAGAAGTATGCATGGCAGGATAGATGAGTAGGGGTGCCATACATTTGGGCATTTAGGGGAAGTTGATTTGAATATTAGCACAGAAACTCTATAGTGGCATTGATTGATTCAGATTTTTTGGGTATAGGCTGTGTTGTTTTTTTTTTCTGGTGGTGTGTGCATTCATTGCTGTATTGTTCCTCTCCCACCTCCCTTGTACTGGTGAGATCTTTTCCCTGGTATTAGAGAGAAAAGGAAGATGGAGAAAGCAAATATTTCAGTTTAAACTGCATCAGAAACATAGAAGGATGTTCAATGAAAGAATATTATTACTTACTGAGTCCTCCAATCACTACTCCCAGAGAAACGAGGTTGGCAAAGCCACAAAGGGCATAGGTGGCAATAGTTTCAGAGCGAACCTAATAAGACAAGTAAGATACATCCAGGTGGGCAAATGACACGACTATGGCTGGAAAACATTCACATGTAGAAGTCCTGGGGCTTGTCTTGGCACTCCCACTGATAATTAAAGCAACATGGTATATTAGAAAGAATACTCTATTTTGCACCAGAAGAACTGGATTTGAATCTCAGCTCTGCCCTGTATTACCAGTGAGACCTGGGACAAGTCATTGAACCTCTCTTCAGTTTCCTAGTCTGAAAATGGAGAGATTAGTTTAGACGATCTCTAAGGGACCTTCCGGTCCTAAATTTATGATTCTGTGATCCATGTAGTCACTGTTGACCTTGGTAGAAAGGGAAATCTATTGTATGAGGGCTGGCTGCTTTGGGTCTTCCACTTATCTGCCAAGGCACTGTGATTCCTTATTCTTTGGAGGAAATAAGAACAGCATAAGGATTAGCAATTTTCCTTGATGACTCCCACTTCCTCTTTGCCAAAGCTGCCAAACTTGGCAGATGGAAAGAAATGGCAGAAATTAAAGCAGAGATGGCGACTTTTGTTTTCTGCTCAATAATCAATTCCTTTTTTCCCCTTACTCTGATTAGAGTGCTATCAGACTTCTGGTTCATCCTGGCCAGGCAACAATGAGGCAGAATTTCACTGCTTCTGTGTGTGACTTTGGACAAGTCTATAGGTGGGGTGGCTTTTTAAAGAATCTCTGCTGAGAGAATTCCACATTGGAAGTTTCAGAGGACAGGGGATATTTCCTGAAGGTAGGGGCCTAGATGAGCTGGCCTCAATGGGAACGTGGCCTTATAAGTTGCTTCTAGTTCTCCTAGCAGCGAGTAAGAAAGGAGGCAAAGGAAAGTCAGAGGGATGCATAGCACTGAGCTGGATTCTAGCAGCATCCCCTTTGCCTTTTTACCTATCCCTTTGAAATTATTTTAACAAGTAGAACATTAACCTTACCTGGTTTCTCCTTTTTAGAGACTGTCCAAACAGACTATTCTATTATAAACATGATGGGACCCACTAAAAATACCAAGAAGAAATTGTAGGGATGATAGATCTAGAGAAGGAAGGGGCCTCAGAAGTCACTTAGCACAACCCCTTTCATCTCTTAAAGATGAGGAAACTGAGGCTCAGGGACACTAAGTGACTTATTTATGGTCATACAGGAAACAAGCATCCATAGTAGGATCTGACCCTCAGACCTGTGACTTCATAGGCACTGCTCTTCCATTGTATCATGCTGCAGATAAAAAATGTGATGGATCCTTGTCCCTTTGTCCTCCAGATCCTGGAACATTCAGGTTTAGGTCAAAGAATAAGCAAAACAAGTAGGGAACCATGTGTCCCTTCCACCCTTCCTCCTTTACTTATTAACTAGATTTTAAAGCCAGCATTCAAGTTGACTAAATGGCGATAGTTAAGTTTTCCATTTATTACAAGTTTCTTTCCCCTTTTTCTGTTTCTGAGAACTCCTTTGTTGATATTTTCAAACAACATGCATATGGCAGACAGGAGAAAAAAAATTATTTCAAGTACTCATCTGGTCTACTTTTCCTGGAAACGCTTTTGTTCCTTATGTCTCCCATCTCCCTCCCCATCTTGCTCAGCACTAAGGACTGTATTTCTTTCACTCTTTACATTTTGTCCAATTGGCTTCAGAAGCAGGCGATCTCACTGCGGGGGTGGAGATGAGAGGGAGAGGAAAGGGAGAGAGACAGAGGGAGGTGGGAAAACAAAGGGGGAGAAAAGAGGAGAAAGAGGGGGCAGACAAAAGGAAGAGGTGGGGGGGAGAGGGAGAGAGTATGTGAATCTTCTCCCCCTTTTTGGGAGCTGAAGGGAAGAGACACAGAGATGCAGCCTTGTTCATGTCATCATGCAGGTTTAAAAAGAACAAGAGGAAGGTTAAGAGAAATCTGTGGTGATCCCCTATTGTTTGTTTCTATAAATGTACAGGTGAGGTGGTAAAACGAAAAACTCACTTTGTTAAAAATTAAAAATGAATAGTATGCTGTTTATGTGTTTTTTAAAAATTTACTTAAAATCTATTCAAATAATCCTAATTTTAAGAAAAAGAAATGAAGGGATTACTAACAGATAGTGAAAGTAATGTTGGTTTTAGAATCAGAAAACTGAGACTCAAATTCTTGTTTTCCTACTGAATGCCTTTAGTGACCTTGGGGAAAATAGCTTAATCTTTCCAGTCTTGTTACCTCATCTGTAAAATAAGGACCTTTATCTAAATAATCTTTACATGCATGGTTTACAAATGGGGGCCATGTTAGCACTCCAAAGGGTGGTCGCTGGATCCAAGAAATTAGCCAATCAGAGAATGGGAAGACAGTTTTCACTCTATCTTCCTCATGATAGCCATTCATAGGCCTATCCTTCACCAATTATATCCCAGAACTTCTGAAATTCTACCCCCTTCTGCATCTATATAAATTTTTCTCAAGCTTCTCCCTTTTGAGCTTGACACCAGTCTTTCAGGGCTGATTAAAACTCAGTTATAACCTAATCCTGATTTAAGTATAGATGCCATTGGGACATTCTCAATCCCATCCCTTTCCTACCTCTTTCTTATCATATCAAATAATCTGTATAGTATTGGGATTAGTTGCTCTTTGAATGTCTGATAGAATTCGCTTGTGAATCCATCAGGCCCTGGTGATTTTTTCTTAGGGAGTTTTTTGATGGCTTGTTCAATTTCTTTTTCTGATATTGGATTATTTATGTATTCTATTTCTTCTGCTGTTAATCTAGGCAATTTATATTTTTGTAAATATTCATCCATATCACCTAGATTGCTCTTCCTACCTCTTTCAAAGGTATGTTAATCAGGAAAATTAGAGGGAGAAGAAAGGAAGAGAGGGAAGGAGTTTGGAAGCGCATGGACAAAAAATGTTTGTAGACCACTTGTCCAAAGTACCTTCTAGTTCCCAAATCCAATGGTCCTAAAAATTGCTTAGCCCTTTAAGGTAGCTTCATTTTGTCTGATGTTATGTTTCTATTTGCTCTGTGACCTCTCCTTAAAGAAAAGTTTTTCAGAGAGTCAGCTCCAATGTTTCAAGTTTATGACTTATATACCTCAGATGTAGAAGTCAAAAGACCTCCCTGCCTCCAAATATCTCTTCCAGCATAAGACACTCCTTCCAGTTCTAACTGTCCATGAATCCATAAGCTAGGAGACTTAAAACAATTATGAATACCATTAAGATATTATGAGTTAGTAAATCACTAGAATGAAAGGGTTGCTCATATCTCTACCTGTACCCCTTAGTGTCTATGGCAATGTTCAGCATATAGTAGGCACTTCATAAATGCAAGTTTATGATCAGTGTATCATAGATTAGCAAGTTAGTTATCTAGCGAGGACCTGAGCCATAGAACATTTGGATTGGAAGAGTGGCATGGTTTAGGGAGGTCCCAAGTTTGATGTTTGAAGTTCAGGATGGAAGGTGTGGGATAAGATTAAATTAGCTTAAGGAGCAAGAATAACTACTGAGAGAAACATTCTATTTTTCCCCAGGGCCAGTCCTATCAGGAACAAATGGTACTATGAAGCCTAAGAAGAAATAATCAACCTCATGTGGAGAATGGTTTTCTTCCAATGAGAACTAGACCTTGCATTTAAGTCATCTAGTGAACTACATTTTATCATTTGTCTGAGGAACTCTGGGTGTTTTCCAAACATCTTACCCTCACAGCACCCATAGGGAGTTAAACAGGATTTATTGCAGTCCCTATTCTTACTGTTGGGGAAACATTTATGGGTATTAAATGATTTCTCCAGAGTTGGCAAGTAGGATACTTAGAACACAAGAATCCCAACTCCAGTAGACATTCTCTCTCTAAATATCTGAGGGTGGTTTGGGGGAATAGAGAAAGTAGAAGCAAGCTTCTCAAAACCTTGATAAAATCAGTTGATTTCACCCCAATTTTTAATCAGTGCTTTTATTCTTAGGTTGCACCCAGAAAGACCTTTTCACAAAGTACTAGGGGTTGCCAAGGTTGTAGCTCTTTCATAATGCAAGAGTATTTGCTTTCAGTGACTAGCTTTTTGGAATAGAAAACATTTTACTTAATTAAGTCCATTCTCTTCATTTGGCAAGGAAGGATATATCCAGTCCTAACTAAACATGAAGGATGACTGGCTGTGGATCCTTATGGTGGGGGCCTCTGAATGATCATTAAGATATGGTGCAACCAGAGGAGGAGAAACTAGAACAAAGAGACAGAGGCTAGAACAGTTCTTTTGATGAGTAGAAGTCTTACTGCTACATACATAGACAGAATGTCACGAAAGGTAAAAAAAAAAAGCTAGCAATGTGAGCAGGGAGTGGCGAGACTAGGAAGTTAAGCATGGCCCTATTGTACCAAAAAAAGCATTAAAGCAGGCTTCTTAACTTGGTGTCCAATTGTGCACTGTTGGTAGAGTTGTGAACTAGTCCAATCAACAATTTGGAAGAATGCCTAAAGGGTTATAAGGCTGTGCATACCCTTTGATTCAACAATACCACTATTAGATCTGTATCCCAAAAAGATAAAGATAAAGGAAAAAGGATCTCTGTACAAAAAAATTTATAGCAGCTCTTTTTGTCGTGGCAAAGAATTGGAAATAGGGGGAATAGCTGGATAAGTTTTGATATATGATTGTGATGGAATAGTATCGTGTTTTAAGAAATGATGAGCAAGATGGTTTCAGAAAAACCTGACAATTCTTATATGAATGGATACAAAGTGAAGTGAGCAGAACCAAGAGAACACTGTATACAGTAAAAGCAATATTGTAAGGATGATCAACTGGGAAAGACTTAACTACTCTGATCAAGACAGTGATCCAAGACAATTGCATAGGACTCATGATGAAAAACGATATCTATCTCCAGAGGGAAACCTGATGAACTCTGAGTGCAGGTTGAAACATATTTTTTTCTTTTCTTTCTTTCTTTTTTTTTGGTGTGTTTTCTTTTGCAATATGGCTAATGTAGAAATTTTATATTTTGCATGATTTCACGTATTTCAAAATGCTTGACTTCTTGAGGAGGAGGAAGGGGAGAGGAAGCATAGGAGAGACAAAGAAATTTGGAACTTAAATTTTTTAAAATTATTGTTTAAAATTTTTACATGTACTTATAAAAATTAAGTGAAATAAATTTAAAATATATTTAGAAAAAGACAGTTAGGTGGCTTGGTTGGACTTGTAAGCCAGGAAGATCCAAGTTGAAATTTTGCATCAAATGCTTACTAGTTTTGTAATGCTGGGCAAGTAATTTAACCTTTCTAAGCCTCAGTTTCCTTATTTGTAAAATGAGGATAATGGTCTATATCTTACAGAATTCTTATGAAGATTAAATGATGTAAAAATTTTTAAATTTCATTATTCCTCAGGAATGGATAAATGCTATCAATCCCCCCCCCCAAAATAACATGTTTTTACTTATAGACACACAAACATATATGTATACATACATAACATTTACTTATAACTATTTCAGTATAATTGTTTCCTCTGTAAATCTTTTGTATTGTATTTCATGCACATAAAAATATTGTACTGTAAAGGGGTCCATAGACTTCACCAAACTGAGACAAAAAAAGGTTAAGAATCCCTGCATTAAAAGGACCATTACAAAAACACTGGGGAGGCAGTTGGGTAGCTCAGTGGATTAAAAGCCAGGCCTAAATACGGGAGATCCTAGGTTCAAATCTGACCTCAGACACTTCCTATCTGTGTGACCCTGGGCAAGTCACTTAACCCCCATTGCTTAGCTCTCATCACTCTTCTGCCTTGGAACCAATACACAGAGTATTGGCTCCAAGACAAAAGGTAAGGGTTTAAAAAACAACAACAACAACACAAAGGAACCTTTGGGATGGTGACTTCACGTTGTCAGCATTCTTAGGAAACATTATTCACTTCAAATAGAGAAGCAGATGCCCTGGTTTACCCTTCCCCTTAGCAGCAATTCAGTGCCCTACAATCTATATTGGAAATACTATATATAGATATTACACAGCCCTATGAATGTGTCCTCTAAAACTCTGGATAATAATATTAGTAGTTAGCATTTATTTAGTGCTTTAAGGTTTGCAGTGTTATACAGTTTTTACCTAATTCTATCCTCACAACTACCCTCTATAGTAGATGCTTTTATTATCTCCATTTTATAGATGAGTAAACTGAGACAAAGGGTCAAGTGACTTGTTCAGAGCTACACAGCTAATAAGTGTCCAAAGCTGAATTAGAACTCAGATTTTTCTTACTCCCTCACCTAACTCACTCCCTGGATATGAATCTACCCCCTCATTAGGGCTTTATTTACTAAGAAAGTCAAATTTGTGTTTATTATCTCATTAGAGAAGGAAAATATCACCAATATGATAGGACCCATAAGACCACCCCTTGATTGGAAAATTAGGGTGATCATAGGGAACTAAAATTCTTAGTTTGCTTAGATAAAGCCCTTTTCCAGTGAAATGGATAATCTGTGTCCTTTTGCTTAATTCCTTCCTCTAAACAAAACAAAAAGACACCTAAAGTCTCTTCCTCCCATGAATATGAGGGCTGGCTATAAATAAATATAGGTAAAAATGTTTTGACACTTGGAATCTTGAAAAAATGGAGCTGGAATATGAACCTGTTGACAAAGAGTTATTCTGCATTCAGAAGGGAGTAGGGCCAGTTTACAAGCATAGCATAAAAAAGTACGCTTAATAAGAAATAATTCAAGCTCGCATTAAATATCAGGCTGTACGTCTATAATCTATTTTACTTTCGGTTCTCAGAGGCTCAGGAAATTATTCTTGCATCTGTTCCCTCTCCTGCCTCAGCAGTTGTCTGGTTAATTCATTGTGCTTGGTTTGGAGTCAGTGGATCTAGATTATTAGCTATATGACCTTGGGTAAGTCATTTAACTTCTTAGGTCACAGTTTTATGATACATAAAATGAGAGGGATAAACTAAGTGACTTTCTAGCTCTGAATCTTAACATTCTAGCGATGTAACTTTTGTATTAATTATCATTAATACATTAATTAATTGTCATTAATTAATCAGGGTCATATTCTATTCCATTTTGCCTCAAAATATCAACAAGAAACAAAACAACAATCAATAATTGGAGCATCCACAGCCAGCAACTGAGTTCCCCGTGTTCTGTAATTCTTCTCATGCCCTTCCAAGTTAGAATCCTGACATCTGTTATACTATGATGGTCCATTGTCTTTTTTGCCACCCTTCCCCTGTCCACCCCACACTGAAATATTCAGAGTCTATCTGTCTTCCTATCTTAGAAATATCATACTTTTTTAATGGATCTCTTTGAGTGGGTGGCATTTTCCACTCAAATTCAGCTGGAACAGAGTCTCTGAAAGTGAGTCATGGGAGTGAAATGAGGAAGTAGCTTTCTGCTTTTTAAAGGAATGAGCCTCCTTTTTTCAAAATCAACCTTCCCTTTCAAAAAAAGGTATGACCACCATAATCACCCTTGGAACTGGCAGAGAGCTGAGCATTCAGAAAGGTACAATTCTGACTCCAGCCCTCAGGGGATACCAAAATGTAGGCTATAGACTTTTTTTTTTTAGTTTACTCTTTAAAAAAAAAAGGAAAGTTGGGGCAGCTGGGTAGCTCAGTGGATTGAGAGTCAGGCCTAGAGACAGGAGGTCCTAGGTTCAAATCCGGCCTCAGACACTTCCCAGCTGTGTGACCCTGGGCAAGTCACTTGACCCCCATTGCCTACCCTTACCACTCTTCCACCTATAAGTCAATACACAGAAGTTAAGGGTTTAAAATAAAAAAAAATTAAAAAAAAAGGAAAGTAAATACTCATAGCCAGACTAAATCAGAAATGGAGAGAATGATGCATACCTGGGAACATGGAACTTCTGCTCATCCTTTCAAGCCAGCATAATAGCAATAGACAATATATATTCTTATTTAAGTTCCCTGGGAGAGACTGTTTCATTTTCATCTTTGCTTTTTCATCTCATAGCAATACATCTGATGCACAGTTGTTGCTTAGTAAATGCTTGATGAATATAACTTGATTATTCTTTTACTCTAGTAAATTGATTATTCTTTTATTTTGATTGCTATACAGAATCGATTGGTTTTTTTTCTGATTGTGCTTGGTTTAAAGTTGAGTAATCTGCAAAGCTTGCTTTACTGGACCCAGGTCAAAGGAAGTCAATGTAATGTAATGCTTGCATCCCTATGTCTTTAGACTTGATATGAATATGTACCAGCCAATTTTATGGGTTTGCATGCTGGTAGTGAGAGCCAGAAATCTGAAACTTCATGGTCCTGCAAATACTCATTAAATCTCTTTCTACCTCTCTCCTCTCAACCAAAATCCTCTCCATTTATTCAGAGGGCTCCAGCTAGCTTAGTGTCCTATCATCCATATGCTTTTAAAGAGATCTTGGGAGAGAGACTCCATTGTTTCTAACTTTTCTGAAAAGAATGTTAATAATAATAATTAAAGGCTGTTGGTTTGTTCCTTTGTTAGAGCTTGCTGTCACCTTCTGCTTCTGTTACATCTACCTCTGTCCCAGGTCCTTAATGCATCTTTAATTTCAGGACTGTACTTTTCATTGTCTTTTCAGATAAATTTTAGTCTTTGACAGCCTGTTCTACATAGGGAAAAGAGGAAAAGAAGGAAGAAACAAGCGTTTACCAAGGGTCTACCACATGCCAGGTACTACGATAAGCACTTTACAAATATGATCTCATTTGATCCTCCTAGCAATCTTGTGATGTAGGTGCTATGTGTATAGTAGCCAAATAGAACATGGTGAATGAACTCTCAAATGATGCCTTGGATATCTTTTGTTTCTACAGTCACCACTCCATTCCACTGCTAGTCATCTTCTTTGTGCCTATGTGAATGCCATTCCTCCACCCCTGAAATCTTTAGTAGCTCCCTATTACCCACTGAATTCACATTCTTTTATCCAATTTCCAGGCTCTCTATAATCTAGTACCTTCTTATCTCTCCTGCTTCATGCCATCTTCTCTGCTTTAAATGCCTGTCCTCCCTCCCCTTCTCTACCTATTGACTTTCATTGTTATGTACCAAAATTCTATACAATATCAATGTTAACCACATTCCAACTAAACCTATTTTGCCCATGGTTTCCAATCTCATATGCCCAGTGGTCTGTGGAGAATTGGAGGCTATTTAAGTTTATATTTTCCAAGCGATCAGATAAGTGTTGGTAGAGGACTTGCACGTCAAGGATCAAGGCAAGATCTCCCCCAAGAAACTTTGATCTAATGAGTGAATCCCAGGGTTTTAGATGGGAAATTATGAATCTCACTCTGTATCTTATTCCAGTGATCTTTACTTTGTTAAGCATTTTTAGATCCCAACCAGAACTCACCTGACCTCAGTGTTCCACTGATATCAAAAGGGGGAAAATTCATGATGAGGGGCTCTCTAGACTGTAGGATCCAATGATGCCATCCTTAGTATTTCATGGCTTAGGATGGCAATGGAACCAGTGAAAGAACATGAGGACTTGCTCACAACCTATGTGCCCTAAAATCTATGTAAGAAAGCCCTCCATCAATGGCATCACTACTAAACCTCAATCCTGGAACCTATGGGGAGGTATTCTAGGAGGAAGACTGGGAGAATCATTGCGATTTGAATTAACGTAAAGCAGGAGAGATAAGAAGGTACTAGATTATAGAGAGCCTGGAAATTGGATAAAAGAATGTGAATTCAGTGGGTAATAGGGAGCTACTAAAGATTTCAGGGGTGGAGGCTTTTATGCAGTTTCATCACGGAAGGGGGAAATTGAAACTGCATAAAGGCCAAGGTACCATAATGGCAATGAGTGATTCACTGCATGGTGATTTGCACTTCTTGCTGTTCCTACTTTGCTCTCTCCTCTACCAGTTTTTTGACTGTTCCCTCTCTCAAGTTAATTCAAATAGCAACGATTCTCCCAGTCTTATTTCTTTCTGTTTTTCTGGCTGCCAGCTAGTAAGTATTTCAATTTATCTTAGCCCAGCAATATTTTCTGATTTAGTGCTGCTCATGACAAATTCATTCTACAAAAGCTGAGAGGAAGAATAAAAGTTTCCTAATGATTTTTTGAGTTTACACATGAACAGAGCCTGCTATAGGTTGGGAAAATCAGGCATAAACACATTTGTACCAGAGCACCAAATTAATTGTAATTAGCTGAAACACTACATGTTATTCCTGATAGTATGCATAGCTGATACCATTTTAAAATGAATCGTGTTGTCTGGAATTCAGTTTCCCTAACTAATGTCCATATATCTACGTTGAAAATCTGTGAGAATAAGCAGCTGAGTATTTCATTTTAAGAACACTGATTTTGAGAATTTAAGGCCATTTATATGAATTAACCTAAGATAAGAGTATTTTTTTCCCCCAATGGCATATGTATGTATATACCTATATACTGGAGATTAATTTGGTTTGGAAAGAATGCATTTCTTTTCCTGTTAGCAGTACATTGGCAAAGTGGGAATTAAGCCACTGGTCATTTGCACCCTTTCATTTTTTATCTAAAGACTGCTGCTATTGAAAGCCAGAAAAAGTGGAAAGGAGACCAAAGTTCTTGTAGGTCTAGCACAGCCAGAAATACCTCTGTTTTGGAAAATGGGTGAAAAATTTCAGAGAGTAACAAACAAACAAAAAAATCAACAAATGTCGTGAGTTCCTAAATCATCCATAATCCCTAAAAAAAAAAATAGGGAATACAGCATATGAATTTTGTAATTTATGCATTATTATATGAATTGAGATGTACACAAGATTTCTTTATAAGATTACTCCATAAAAATAAAGGGATTTCTCCCAGAAGAAAGGAAGAATAGCATTATAATCTTATTCTTCCCTTCCTCATGCTTTTGCATATTTTTCTTCTTAGGACTGATTAATTAGAATTCTTTAGAGGTATAATTGATAACAAGCAAGAGTTATTAAATAGTTTTGCATATGCACATACATTCATGCTAATAGGAAACATTCTATGTTCTGAAAGTCATTTGTCAAGATAGAAAATATCAGAGATAAACTGGGTTACTGGTACTGGATTTCTGTGTTACTTATTGATAGAAAGTGGTGGCTTATACATAGAAGATACACTTATAATATTTTCTGTGGTGCCTTTGGCCATAATTACTACAAAGAACAGAGAGTAGGTATGGAATATTTGATGCATCTGAACTCAATGCAGTTATGTCATAGAGTGCTATAAAATTGGCCATGTTCTAGAACTGGAAAATTATCTAATCTCAGATTATTGAAGTTTTCAACTAGTTAGTATAAGCATACTATCTAAAATGAATATTTATTCCCCCAAAACACCTTTGGAGGAACAATGCTATATGGAAAAATTTGTGGAATGGGAAAAATATTATGGGGAAATAGATTCTATTTAGGAGAAAAAAGGAAGGAGGAGGAGGAGAAGAGGTTTAATGGAGATGAGTCAAGGGGGATAGGGAACACTGAATCATGGAAGAGATAAAGAGATTACTAAGGTCTTAGAGTAGAAGGAAGATGGGATAGAAGCCAAGGATCCACTGGGCTAACTGAGCTGAAGGACCAAAGCTGATCATTGGAATCAATAATTAGCTAATTGATTGTAGAGTGGATATTAGAACTCCATTTTACTTCTTAAAGCAGAGTTTGGAAATAGTCTTTTATGACAATCTTGTCAAATGACATTTGTTTGGCCAATATTATGAATGTTTGCCGTGATGTTGATATATAAAATGAGGATAAAAATATGATATTTGGAAGAAGTTATTAGTACAAACACTAAAATGAATATAGGTAATTTGAATATAGCTACAAGACTGCAAGATACAGGATGCTAGTTTTACCACACTCTTCCAGTGTGGCTAAGTGAAGCTCCAATTTAGTTTGTCTAGTCTTGGTGTTAGTAGTCACAGGTACCTTATTAGATAAAAGGAAGTTATTTCCTCTAACCCCTATAGCAATTGGACCTGGGAGAATTCCAGTTGAGAGAGAAATGGTCCAAAATAGACAAACTTGACCTGAACAATGTGTTTATGGGATTGATTCACAAAAGACACGTGATTCCCCCTGTTAATTGTTCCAGCTAATGGATACCACAATGCACCTATTCTTAACACTTGGCACTTTATGACAAGTTTTCATTATCTTAGTATTTGCAATCATGAGGATTCCCCATATAATTTCTATTGTAAAATAGCTCACATATAGACAATGTAGTGCTTTGCTGTTGGAGAATTTAAGAATAGAGTCATCTTATTTTTCTAGCTCTTTGTTTATTAATGACTTGAGTTGCCTCCTTCTGAGGCAATGGGCTGGTTGCAAAATTGCTGTCCATCCTTCCTGTGGGGAAGAAGCTGTCTAGCATTTTCACTATAGTGGAAAAAGAGTATGTGGCCATAATAATAGTATAGAAGGAAGAAGAGGAGGAGGAAGAGGAGGAGGACGAGGACAAGGACGACGACCACCCCAATAGCAAAGAAGCTTATCAGATGAAGCAGCCCAGCAGATGACACTGGCAGCATTTTGGAGAGGCAGTACACAATAGCCTTAGCGGTAAGGAAGTATTCTAACTAGGTTTAACCAAACTGAGAATCTTCCCTCATCTACTAAGAGAATGGGAAACTATGGGAGGGTATATACATGGGGGAATTTCCTCCTTGTTATTTATCTTGCTCTTCTATTTAATTAAATGTTTTTAACTACGAATGACCAATTCCTTTGTTTTTGGTAAAGGAAACATTAGAGATTAATGAGCTCTGAGTTTGAATAGATGATTAAATCCTAACAAAGCCCTGAACCTAAGGGGTAGATATGAAGTGAATATGTTGAGAAGGAGGCCATGACTACATGAACCAAGCTTTTGAATTGGTGTCCCTCTGGATCTATTCATGCTGTAGACTAAGTGGTGTAGGCTAGAGGAAAATTGTTAGTTTATCAGAATTCTTCAGCTCATATAGCTAGTTAAGTTTTAGATTTGCTTTTTAAGAATTAGTTTTTGTAATTTTTTACAAAGCATGCTTAGTATCTAGTAGGATGTGAGTATCTTCTTACTTTAAGAACTACTCATCATTCCTCTATGGAGTGGGATGCAGAGTATTTGAGATTGGCCGGATGGACTTTATCTGCCAATAAAGCCATAAATAGTGTAGCATAGAAGATGATTTCATGAGATGCCATGCAAAAGAAAAATAATCTACTAGTCAGTCAAACCTCTAATAATGACTTACTGAATTTCGCTATACTGATCCTTCGATAATATACAAGACAGTTCTCTGCCTCTATCCCTCCCCACTTATCTGAAGCCTTTCTAGCTTAGTAGAATCTGCCAAAGTTTGCATTACACTAGTATAACCTTCAACAGCTAGGACCAATTCTACTCCATAATGGAGTCGACTTCAAACAAGGTATGTATATACACTTGAATCTACTGATGATTGATTTCATCAGGTTTGGGACACACACCACTGGGGCAACTTGTTACCTCTTTATCATGCATTGCCGTAATTTAAATATTTCACCATCCTGTGACTAAATTTCTGGTGATGATTAAATGCATATATGCATGTATATATATATATAATCATAGAACATGTATCTACCAGTAGGGAGAGTGAAGAGTTCTGGAAGTTTGCAAAGAAATGAACGAGAACAGGAAATAATGGAAGCATTTTTCTACATGTCATCTCATATTGCTCTGAAGAGGCATCATAGGAGACCTGCCAGTCACAAAGTCAGAAGGAGCTGGATTTAGTTTTTCCTTGGAAACAGAATATGTGACCAAGAATCTCTTGATGCCCCAGACTACTTTCTTAAGACAGTAAACTGTAGGACAGCTAGATAGAGTTTTCTCACCAAGATTTCCTAGCCCATAAAGACAGTGATTCTTAAAACATTTTTTTTGTTATTGCTAATAGCATATGATGAGGAATCTCTCACACAGCATATAGCAAAGGAGTGTCAGGAGACTTGAAGATGTAATTTACCTATAATAAAGATAGCTATTTTGCTGAGTTCAAGGCCTGATGTGTTTTGAGATTAGTGCTTATATGCAATAGGTGGGGTTTGTTTATTTTGTACTATACTATGTATGATGGAAAGGCAAATAAAATTATAAATTTTCTTTTATCTGCAATAATATATAATAATTAACAGATGATAATCTGTAATGACATAATTCCATGGTGTACCTTGTGAAATGAAGCATATCCTTTGAGAACCTTTGCTTTAAGAATTTAAGTTATAGGGGGACAGGTAGGTAGCTCAGTGGATTGAGTCAGGCCTAGAGATGGGAGGTTCTAGGTTCAAATCTGGCTTCAGACACTTCCCACCTGTGTGACCCTGGGCAAGTTACTTACCCCACATTGCCTAGCCCTTACCAGTCCTCTGCCTTGAAATCAATACAGAGTATTGATTCCAATACAGAAGGTAAGGATTAAAAAAAAAAAAAGAATATAAGTTACAGGGGGCAGCTAGGTAGCTCAGTGGATTGAGAGCCAGACCCAGGGATGGGAAGTCCTGGGTTCAAATATGACCTTAGCCGTGTGACCCTGGACAAGTTGCTTGACCCCCATTGCCTAGCTCTTACTGTTCTTCTGCCTTGAAACCAATACATGATGTTAATTCTAAGATGGTAGGTCAGGGTTTAAAAAAAAAAGAATTTAAGATATAAAAAGTTTCCTGATCAAATAACCATTAGAGTCATCTTTCACATTAGTGTATCTTTGGTTTTATTTTGGGGTTTTGGTTATGTGTGTTCTTACAACAGTGACCAATGTGGAAGTGTGTTTTGCATGAGAATAAAAAAATAGAAAAAAAAAGTTTCCTGATCCATATTGGTAGATAGTGTTTCCATAACAGGAATTCCTTACATTGATGAAATCACAGGTCTGCCCCCCCCCTCAACTAGGAAAAGACAACCCACAGGTTGGATATCCACCTACCCTAACCTCAACTTGTGATGGATAAGATATATGCAAGACATTGAAGCCATGAGCAGCTACTATCCCAGAAGGATAGTAGCTTGTGATAGTAGCTTGTCATTCTTGCCACTCCACCTTTATTTGTTTGTACTACAAATATCTGAACCAGGGTTGCCTTGTCCTAATACTTTTTATTAGGCAGCTCAGATGTTTGGAGTAAAAGATTTGGAGTAGATACACATTCATCCGTATAGCCAGCAACTTCAACAGTGAACACATGAAATTCTCTGGGGAAACCAAAGTATGATGAATAAAACTGATGCCATATTGATCCCTGAATGTGGAACTAATAGTATTCAAGAACAAAGGAGAATTGGAGAAGTGATCTTTGAGGGCTGAGATAAGACTGTAATGAGGCTAGCAATGTACATGATAACATTTGGAGCAGGAGGAGCTCAATAATGCTGGAGCAGGTCTGTTAAGATTCATCTTGGATCTCCAATCTGGAGGAGAAGAATACCAACATCTGTGTTGGTATTCTGAATTGAATATTTTTGCATGCTGGTGTAAAAGATGGAGGAAAGCCAATAAACATGGAGCCCTTTTAGCATATGATGATGCAAAGTCTAAGTAGAGACCCAAGATATAAACTTTTGCTCCCTGCTAATTGACACTTATAAAAGCAACATTACCTAGACTATGGGGCAGCTAGGTGATAATGTGGACAGAACCCAGGCCTGGAGTCAGGAAGATTCATCTTTCTGAGTACAAATCCTCAGACACTAGCTAGCTGGGTGATCAGACAAATCACTTAACCCTATTTGTCTCAGTTTCCTCATCTGTCAAACAAGCTGGAAAAGGAAATGGTAAATCACTCCAGTATCTTTGCTAAGAAAATCCCAAATGTGGTCACAAAGAGTCAGACATGACTGATGGTGACTGAACAACTTAGATGGTAAAAGAGTTTATATATATACACCCTATAAGACACTTTCTTATTCTGGAGATATAGAGTATAGACAATCTGCCTACACTGGCTTTATCTATCATATGAATACAGCATACTATACTTATTCTAGGGCAAACTCTAGTGAGAAAATTTGAATAGGGGACTTTGCGTATGAAGGGTCTTAGAAGTCATGGGCAAAATACTTACAATCAGTACAAGTTTGACAAGCTAGCTTAAGGACTTTTTAGTCATTAGGAAAGATTTATGATGATTATTGGCTCTGTGAGACTTGCAGAGGAGATCAAGCCCTGCTGGGAAACCAGGATATGAAAACAAGTCTCAATTTCTTGTTCTAGAATTAGCTGTAGGAAGTAGAGTGATAAATGGGAAGACTTATGTCAAGGAAATCCACACCAGTCCCCACTTTTTCTCCTGTGTGTGAAAATGGGGTGGTAGAGAAGAGGAATGGTTAAGGTTTATTAGTACACCATATAGCTTTTATAATAATAGCTATCTCTTCTAGTTTCAAGGTTTGCAAAATTCTTTAAAATATCTCATTTGATCCTTTCAACAATTCTACAAGGTAGGTGTGATTATTCTCCCCATTTTATAAAAAAGTAACCAAGACAGATAGGGAATAAGTGACTTAGCCAGGGACTTATAACTAATAAGTGTCTGAGGATGAATTTGAACTCAGGTCTTCCTTGTGCTTAGTCTCATGCTTTATTGTGCCACTTAGCTGCCTTGAGTTTGGAGCAATCAAGAAAAGAAAGTTCTTTGAAAAGATCTATGAGAATGCATTATAGGAATATTACCAGTAAAGGTAGGGAATTTGTTAAACAGTTTAGAGATTATAATATCATTATTTATTGACTTGTAGTTATTTTTACTGGTATTTTACATGTTATTCATTTAAATAGTCAAGAGTAACTGGCTCTCTGATTTGGACTTCAGTTTCCTCATCTTTAAAAATAAGGAGGTTGGATAGGAAGGTCTCTGAGGTCCCTTCTAGATCTATGATTTTAAAATCAAATTTCTTACTCCCTTGGTGCCATGGGTCTCTTATACCCTGAGACACAATACATGACAAGTAGTAGGAAAAGCACTAGACTTTTAGGGTACCTGGATTCTAGTCTCCATTCCATCACTAATTAGCTATGTGATCTTGGTCAAGTCATTATATCTGTGGAGTTGGTAAAAAGCACATTCCTCTGATTTGTCATCAGAAGATCATACATAGACTTAGAGTCAGAAGATCATCTGGTACAATTCTCCTTTTTACAGAAGAGGAAACCGAGGCCTCAGAGAGTTTAGTTGACTTGCCCAGTTTTCACAGGGAGCAAGTGACAAAATGAAGATTCATTGAACTAGTTCAATGAATCATCATTCATTCTGGAGTTACAGATTTGGAACTCTTCCTACCTCATCCTAACATATGCTATCAGAATATTTTGGTATTCCTTCCAGTCTCTTACTAAATTCTTAAACAATATGGTCTTGGGGCTGTATATAAACTGCTTGCAAGTAGACTACCACTTCAATGAAGGGTTTCTTGCTCTATTCTGACAACCTGGGTTTCTCTTTTGAAATAAAACATTAAATACAAGTGAAAGTGGCATATTAATATACATACAGTGAATTGCAGACTCCATCTGGAAGATAAAATAATGAAAGTACTCACAGATATGTATTGTTGCACGCCATCTATAAATTTGGGTCCAGCTAGTTTTCGTAACTTGATCATTTTTGCAAGTTGTTGGAAGGCTACGAATTCATTGAAGAAAGTCTTATATCCTATTAGTCCGCCAACCATAAAGCTGTCTTCCCAGTCAACTCCCATCATGAAAGAAAAAGGCATGAAAACATAGGAGCAAATCACCTACAAAAACAAAGCCAGAGGTTGCGTAATGATTCTAAACAGTCATGATCCCCCCCAATTTTGGAATCCAATCATTTATTATTTCTTCAATCTAAGCCTCATATGTAAGTGGTATTCTATAGCATCTAGAAACAAGCACCTGCTGTCACAAGAAGGTAGGATTAAAATATCATAGTGCTTTGGCAGAGGGAAGGTTATGTACTGGAGAGGAGAAAAAGATAGAGGTGTCTTAGAAAGAGTTTAGATATGTGCAATTGCATTTAAGGTCCTCTACAATACTACCTCAGTATCTTTCCAATCTAATTTTATATTACTTTCCTTTCTAGACCAACTGGCTTGCAAGCTGTTCCCAATTCCCAGCACTCCATCTCCTCCCTATGTAACTTTGTACAAAGTGGTTCTCTGTGTCTAGAATGTATTCCCTTCTCACTCTCACACTACTGAATCTCTAGCTTTCTTCAAAATACAGCTCAAAGACCATTTCTTATGGATTCTCCTCAGTTGCTGGTGCTCTCTCTTGAAGTTACTTTGCATTACCTTATTCATACTTATGAAACATAACTTATAAAGTGAGTATAACTCACTGGACTCTATAGACATTGTATCCTCATGGAAGAAAGAAAGCTCTTTGAGGGCAAGGGCTAATTTGTCTTTGATTCCCACTCCCCTACATCCTGCCCAATCTATAGCACTGTTTTGTATGTTTTTTGCTCTCCATATCCTCTACATTTACTTCCTTTTGAAGGAATACTAGCTTCCTTGCTTTGCATATAGGTGTTGTTTAGTAAATGTCTGTCAAACTAAATTCAAGGTACATACAAGAGGGGGATGGGATGTTGGAAGCTTATGCTCAATGGTAGCAGAATATGAGTCTTTATTGATCACAGAGCCTAAACTTTCAAATAGCTATTTTACACACATAGAAATAATACCACTGGAATGAGAAGGGCTGAGAAAAGGTATACCTCAAAACTCAGCTGAGGATAGTCGAACATGTTCCCTAGCCAGGAAAGGGCCGAATCCACAAAAGCTAGGAGTGCCAGGAAGGCAATCATGTTCACAGTGATGTTTGCCACCAGGGAGATAGAAGAAGAGGCTCCATGGCTTGCTGCTTCCAGGAGATTTCTTGAGTCCCTATACCAAGAAAACAAAATTCCAATAATAGAGGCATTTCTTTGTAGTTGGAATCAACACAGTGAGTGATGGAGATGGCTTAAGCAGGGTGGTTTTAAAAAAGAAAAAAATAACCCATCCTTGGCCAAAAAGAGTTTATACCTCCACAGAAAGTCCAGAAAACACTGTCTCTGGAACCTTATTTCATTTCCTTTATCTCAAACCTTGTATTTATCTTCACCAAACTACTCTTTCAAACCTATTTATAAGGAAGGGGCATCTTTAAACTTGGACCCTTTATTTATCCCTTCCTGCTTCTTCTATTTTTGCTAATGTTGGCCTCTTCTCCCTACCAAAAAAAAAATAGAAGTTTCTGAAAAGAATGTTCCATACCCACTACATTTAATTCCTCTTCAAGGAATACTAGCTTTCTTACTTGTGTCTCTTAATGCTAGTGCCCTCCCTTTGTTAATAATTTCTTATTCATACTGTCTACATCTTGTTTGTACAGGGTTATTTACATGTTATATTCTTCATTTGATGTGTGAGCTCTGTGAAAGCAGGGCCTGTTTTTGGCCTTTCTTTGTATACCCAGTGTTCAACATAGTGCCTAGACCAGTGATGGGCAACCTTTTGAGTTTGGTGTGTCATAATTCGCCAAAAAACTGAGCATAACTTGGGTGGTGTGTCACTTCGAGAAAAAAACCCATAATTTCATGATTTTTATAGTTTAAATAACAACAATGTATAATTGCAATATATAACTGTATTTAATAAACTAAAATTGGTAAATTAATATAAATCATTTATAGTGCACAGAGTGTCTATACTACAGCAAATGTCTCATCCTTGGCATGTGGCCCCATACTTCTCTGTATGCAGCTGCATGTGGCTGCGCGTCATTGAAAACGACTACGCGTGTCATTTCTGACACACGTGTCATAGGTTTGCCATCACCAGCCTAGACCATAGTAGGCATTAATAAATGTTTACAGAAATTGACTGACCTCTCCAACATTCGTTCCTGCTCTCCAGCTTCTGCTCCATCACTGTTAAAAATCTATTCTTTAAAAGTTAACTAGCGCCACTTCCCAGCTGTGTGACCCTGGGCAAGTCACTTGACCCCCATTGCCCACCCTTACCAATCTTCCACCTATGAGACAATACACCGAAGTATAAGGGTTTTAAAAAAAAAGTTAACTAGTGTAATGAGAATAAAAATAATTGACAAGTGACTGAATTTCTAAATTCAGTGGCCATTTCTCATTCCTGAACCTCTCTGTCACATTTGACTTTGCTGACTCCCCCCACTATTTTCCCTAAAATTCCCTTCTCTTGGCTTCCAAGGTAGTAGTTCTTAATCTGAGGCCAATGAACTTGTTTCCAAAAACATTTTGAGAACTCTATTTTATTTTAATCTAATTGATTTCCTTTGTTATCCTATGTATTGTATTTTATGCATTTAAAATCATTCTGAGAAAGGGTCTATTGACTTTGCCAGATTGCCAAAGGGGTTCATGACATTAAAAAAAAATTAAAATTGAGAGCCAGGCCTAGAGACGGGAGGTCCTAGGTTCAAATCTGACCTCAGACACTTCCCAGCTGTGTGACCCTGGGCAAGTCACTTGACCCCCATTGCCCATCCCTTACCACTCTTCTGCCTTGGAGCCAATACATAATATTGACTCCAAGACAGAAGGTAAGGGTTTAAAAAAAAATTAAAAGCCTCTGTTCTCAGGATTCTTGCCCAGCCTCAGGCTTTATAGTTCTAGAGTTTTAAGGAACCTGACAATCAGTGGCTTCATTTTACAGATGAAGGAGCAGCTATTCTCCCTCCACGGATTTTTCTTCTTCCTTCCCCTAAAATGATAGTTCTAATTGGTTCGTCTTCATGTCTGTTCTAAGAACCCTTCAAGATTCCTTCTCCTACTTCCTCCATGGATTTACACAACCAATATTTATACCCTAAATGTCTTCTCTTCTTTAGCTCTTTTTGGAGCCTTCCCTTTTTTCAGAGTCTAGCTCTTGTGCTCCCACTTCAGTGAAGCTTTCTCTGTCCAACACTTCCCCCAATTCACCCACTCCCCTCAGTTTCTAGTGAGTTCTTTTTACTCAAATTCTGTATATTTAAATCTTTGCATGTAAGCTTCTCAAGGGAAGTGACTGTTTGTCTTTGTATTCCCAGAGCTTCATGATGTAGATTCCTTTTTTTTTTTTTTTAACTTTAACCTTCTACTTTAGAATCAATTCTAAATATTGATTCTAAGGCAGAAATAAGGACTAAGCAATTGGGGTTAAGAGGCTTGTCCAGGGTCACACAGAGAGGAAGTGTCTAAAGCCAGATTTGAACCCAAGTCCTCCCAACTCCAGGTCTGGCGCTCTATACACCAGTGGTTCCCAGACTTTTTTGGCCTGCCACCCCCTTTCCAGAAAAAATATTACTTAGCCCCCTGGAAATTAATTTTTAAAAATTTTTAATAGTAATTAATAGGAAAGATAAATGTACCTGTAGTCATCACTGCTTCCCTGGATTGCTGCAGCACCCACCAGGGGGCGGTAGCACCCACTTTGGGAATCACTGCTATACACTATGTTACCTAACTGTCCCCATATCATAGTTTTTTAACATTTTTTTTTAAACTGAATTGAGGGTGCAGCTGGGTAGCTCAGTGGATTGAGAGTCAGACCTAGAGACAGGAGGTCCTAGGTTCAAATCTGGCTCAGACACTTCCCAGCTGTGTGACCCTGGGCAAGTCACTTGACCCCTATTGCCCACCCTTATCACTCTTCCACCTAGAAGCCAATACACAGAAATTAAGGGTTTAAAAAATACAACAACAAAAAAAAACAAAACTGAGTTGACTTGTTGAACTTGTTGAAGAGGGAGAAAAATGGCAATGGAGAAGAGTTCAAACAGGTTTGTTTCACAGTCTCTCAGCTGACTTTTTAATTTCTTCTAAATTTGGAACCAGAACCAGACTATTTAAAATTTTTTGTTTTTATTTTCTGTTCCAAATTCATTCTCTCCCTCCCTCTACTTCCTGCTCCATCCAATGGAAAGGCAAGAAATATACTATCTATTATACATTAAAATCATAGACTATTAAAGAGAGGTGTTGTAGTAAAATGTGGTAAAATATAAGATTTGGAAGCAGAGAAGCTAAGCTTGAATCCCATGTCTGCTATTTATTATGCGTATGACCTTCCACAAATCACTTAACTTCCCTTGGGCTCAGTGTTCTCATATGGGATTGGCTAGAGCTGAGATTCTTTTTTTTTTTTTTTTTTTATCCTTACCTTCTGTCTTAGAATCAATACTGCATATTAGTTCTAAGGCAGAAGAATGGTAAGGGCTAGGCAGTAGGGGTTCAATGACTTGCCCAGTGTACATAACTAGGTGTGTCTGAAGTCACATTTGAACCCAGAACTTCCAGTCTTTAAACCTGGCTTTTAATTTATTGAACCTCTTAGCTGCCCCTAAGAGCTGAGATTCTTAACCTATTTTTGTACCCTGGACCCTTTGAGCAGTCTGGTAAAATAGGGACTCTTTTCTCAGAGGAATATTTTTAAAGGCTTCAAATAAAATTCATAGGATTTCAAAAGAAACCAGTTATGCTGAATAACAGTTGTTAACTACTTTCAAAAACAAGTTCACCTACTCCCAGGTTATGTACAAATACCTAGCCTAGAGGATTTCTGAGATCTTCCCAGCTTTAAATCCATCCTCCTGGAACCAAGAGGGAAGGGAGCAATCTTCCAGTCCAATCCCCTCATCTTATAGATTAAGAAAATGTTAGAATTTGTGGATCCAGATTGTTCTCAGGGTAATGGTTGCTAGTTGCACAAGAAGTTATTGGAATCCTGAGCAATGAAAATTGCCTGGAGGGACAACTCTAATATTGAACTTGATAAATGAATAGTTTATTTAGTGACACTAGTCATGAAAGAGGCCTGAGAAGAAAACGGATTAAAATCCATTCATCAGTGGAGTTCACTTAATTATTGCTATGAAAAACAACTCACTTTTGTATAATCAGGTCAGCAAGTAGTTATTAAGAACCTCTTTTGTGCAAATACTGTGCTAATCTCTAAACACAAAAGTAAACACAAGAAAATTTCAAAGGGGAGACACTAATAGTAGAGTTGGTGGGGGAGAAACATCAGGAAAAAGACCTCATTTGGAGATAGCATTTGAGCCAAGTTTACTTTTGTGTTGTTTCCCCAATAGAGTTTAAGATCCTTGAGAGCAGGGACCATTTCCTTTTTGTCTTTGGATCCTCAGGGTCTGCTACCATGTTTGGCACCTACTATGTGCTTAATGAACAAATGAGTTCAAATCAGCACTCTTGCAACATCTGTGGGTTTCACAGTGCCCATGTTATCATGCCCCTTTTATAAGTGAGGAAGCTCAGAGTCAGGTATCTTAAGTCACACATCCATGATCTTACTGTGAATTCTAAACAAGATCTTTTTTTCTCTGTAAAAAAATTATTATTTATTTCCAAATATATTCCTCCTCATTTCCCTACTCAGAAGATCATTTTCTGTAATAAAGAAAAGTCAGTTCAGCAAAACTAAGCATATCAATGAAGTATATGCAATGTGAAGTGCCCATAAGTTCCTTATTTCTATAAAATAAGGGGGTATATTTTGTCATCTCTCCTTTGGCACTAAGCATGGTCATTATAATTAACATAGCGTTTAGGATTTTTTTGGGATATTATTATTGCCATTTATACTGTAGTCATTATGTATATTGTTTCATAGTTCTGCTTAGCATCAGTTTATAAAATCTTCTAATGCTGCTCTGTATTCTTCATATTCCTTAGTTTTTTTATTTTTTATTATTAAAACATTCATATTCCATTCCATTCATTCCTGGATATTCCTGGGTAGTGATATTCCTGGGTCAAATGTATGCACAGTTTTATAGCCCATTTGGCCCGGTTCCAGGATGGTTGGACCATTTCACAGCTTCTTCAACAGTGTTATCAGTATAACTATTTTCCCACATTCTCTCTTAGACACATTCTTAAAGGAATATATTTTTAAAAAAATATTGTGGACACTGATTCTGTTTATGAGTCCAGAGTAGATACTTAAATATTTGCTATATGGAACTGAACCACATTTCAACCTGTCATATCTCAGGAATGTGAATTAAAAGTAAAGTTTGCAAACTGTTCTCTTGGTGAATCAGCAAGCTTCATTACCAGTCTGGACCTGCCTACAGCATTTGCATGCCAAAGTAAATTGAAAGTACTCACCCTGAAAATATTTTATGCAACATTTCATCCTCATTTTCTGTTTTGTTGTTATATCTTTCTATGCATTTTAATAGTCCTTGTTGCTAAGTAGAAGGTAATTATTCATTTCCAAGGGGACAGATGTCAGTTCAGTTCATGTTGTACCTTTAGTAAAAATTCTACCAGATTTGGCTTAATTGTTTTCTGGGAATATGCTTTTTTGGAGGAAGGAGAGGGAAAGAAGGCACAATGATTATTTTTCCAGGTAGTATCTATTTGCTAAAACAAAATTGTTAGTAAAAATAATTTTTAGGAGCAGCTAGGTAGGACAGTGGATAGAGAACCAAGACCTGGGATACTAAGACAGAAGGTAAGGGTTTAATGCTTTTAAAAATGACCATTCTCGAGGGTAATTTGGAATTATGCTTAAATGATTATAAAACATACCCTTTGATCCAATAATACCACTGCTGGGTCTCTATCCCAAAGAGATCATAAAAAAACGGGAAAAGATCTACTTGTACAAAAATATTTGTAGCAGTTCTTTTCGTAGTGGCAAAGAATTGGAAATAAAGGGGATGTCTATTAGTTGGAGAAAGGCTGAACAAATTGAAGTATATATTGGTGATAGAATATTATTGTGCTATAAGGAATGATGAACAGCATGATTTCAGAAAGAACTGGAAAGACCTACATGAACTGATGCAGAGCAAAATATGCAGAACCAGTTAACATTTTGCACAGTAATAGCAATATTGTATGATGATCAGCTGTGATAGACTTAGCTCCTCTCAGCAGTACAAAGATCCAAGACAATTCTGAGGGACTTATGACAAAGGATGTTCTCCACCTCCAGAGGAAGAGCTGTTGGAGTTGGAATGCAGATCGAAGCATACTATTTTTCATGTTAGCTTATTTATGCCTTTATTTTGGGGTTTTGGTGTTATGTGAATATTCTCTTACAAATGCCCAATATGGAAGTATGTTTTGCAAGATAATACATGTGTAATCCAGATCAAATTACTTACCATTTCTGAAAGGGGGTAGGGAAGGAATGGAGGGAGACAACTTGGATCTTATAATTTGGGGAACCAAATCTTGAAAATTGTTAATATATGTAATTGGGAAAATAAAATAAATTTGAATAAAAAAATGACAACCTGATACTCCTTGACAAAAGGGTCAGCTCAGTCCTCAACTGGAAGGTCATTGGATTAGGATATCAAAGACCTAGGTTCAAATTCTACCTCTGATACTATCTGTGTGATTGTGAGCAAGTCATTTAACTTCTCTGTGCTCATCTATAAAATGGAGGAGTGTGGTTAGACTAGATGAACTCTGAAATCCTTCCAGTTCCAGAACTATGATTCTATCTTCTGTATATATTACAAAGATGTTGTTCTGAGATATTCCCATAAAATGTCAAGCTAATGTGCTTTATTTAAAGTTCATGGTCTTTTGGATCTCCTGAATCCATTTTGGGAGATTTTAAGTAAGATTTCACACATTATTCAAAGCATGGATTCTTTTAGTTTTTTTAAAACCCTTATCTTCTGTCCTAGCATCAATTCTAACATAGAAAAATACTAAGGGCCAGGTGATTGGGGTTAAGTGACTTGCCCAGGGTTACACAGCTCATAAGTGTCTAAGGTCATATTTGAACCCAGGACATCCTATCTTTAGACCTGATTCTCAATATACTGAGCCACCTAGCTGCCTCCTAAAGCATGGATTCTTATTTAAAGATCCAGGGAGATAACATATATAAAGTGCTTACCAACCTTAGAATGAATATAATATATTAAGTATTATGTATAATGTTTAAATTTTTAAAAATAATATTTTATTTCCCCAATTATATGTAAAAACAATTTTTAACATCCATTGAAAAAAGTTTGAATTCCCAATTCTGGTTACAAATGTTATTGATTATTATTGTAAACCTTTTAAATAGTTGTTATATACCTGTTATATACACAGATTCTGTGCCATATATTTCCATTTAGGGACAGAAGATTCATCATACGATGGAGGTGGACTACGTGAGATCTGAAATCCTTTCCTGTATTGGTAACCTAAGATCTAGCTCATACCATTACTGGCCATATATAGGAAGAAGGTCAGAACCAAAGGTAGTGGTCAGGTATGCGCAAAAATATTTATTTATTGCAACACTTCTTATGTTATAAAAGAACTGGAGGCAAAATGGGTATCCATCAACTGTGGGATGGCCAAATAAATTGAGGTATATTGTTCTAATAGAATAGTATTGCACTGTAAAAAATATCAAATTCAAAGAGTTTAGGAAAACTTAGGAAGACTCCTATGACATGATAGAGTAAAATAAATGAAATCAAGAAACATACAGAGCACAGTTAGGTGGCTCAGAGATCGAATGATGGAAGTTAAGGGTTTTAAATTAAAACAAAACAAACCAACACAATGTATACAAGCCCATAATAACAACTCTGATCCATTCAATGACCAAGCTTGACTTCAGAGTACTCACAGGGAGGTGTACATTCTATTTCTCAAAAGAGAGGTAGTGGATTACAGAACAAGAATGAGTCATGGATTATCAGATATGGTACCAACATGCTGCTGTGTTTTGTGTAAATTTTTTTTAAATCAAGGATGTTATGAATGTTTTATGAATACTATACCTATTACAGGGTAGATGAGTCTTTGGGGAAGTGACAGCAATATAAATAAAGAATCCAATAAAATATTTTTAAAAATACTCTTGATTAAGGATTAAAAAAATTAGGCCCCTTGCTAAGTTTTTGGCATTTTAAGTGCATCTTTTTCAGACTTTAACATGTTTTTAGATTTCCCTGAAACATTTCCCCCTCTTTATATCTTTGTTACTTGGGTAAGCTCTCTGGGTAGGAGATGAAGAAGAGGAATATGTTGAGAAATGAATGTGATGCTAAAAACAAAAGACGTGAAAAAGAAAAGAAAATCTCTTTAAGTAGTGTGTGTGTCTGCTTCTCTGAATGTTGGCTGTAACATTTGGAATAAAAATTAAATTAACTCATAAGTCAAAAAGAAATCTCAAGTCAACAGAAGTATAATCTCTTAACTCAGAGAGTTGATAAATAAAGAGCAGGAAAAAATAGGGATTTCTTAAAAAAGAAGATAGCTTTCTGGGTACTTTTTCAGGCCAGCATTCATACACGCCAATTGCCTACGCTGCTATATCTCAATGAGAACAGATCTTCAGAATGATCACCACCCTGAGGCATTACAAGCTCCTTAATCAAAGAGAGATTCAATTATGCTCCTTCTACTATATTTTTCAAAGCAGGAAATTGGATGATTACATTTAGAAAGATTTTCAGCAATGAGGGTCAAAACAAAACAGGAATTTCTGGTTAAATCTAAGTGATCACTGGAACATTAAATGAGCCATCATTCCCTAAATGTTCTGGTTAATTGAGATTTTACCACACTTGGGATTTTCCTTTTATTCTTTTCCTAGGGCAAACAGAGCAGGAGAAATTCTACTGGAACAGATAGGTTATGTCTTATTAACTTTGGTGAGAGATGGATGAATGTACCCCTACTTACCCTTTTTCCATTTTCAAGGCAGACTTGAGAGTTATTTTAGGAATTTCAGTCTCAGGCCAAAATAATTTAGCAGTAGCCAGAGAGGCAGGGGCAGACATCACCGAAGCAGTTAACAAATGTGAGGCTGAAACCTGGCATTTCAAAATGAAAGAAAATGAGCTGCTGTTCTTAGTTCATTGGACATTCTCTTAAAAGCATTGGTCAAGGCAATAAGATGTTTAGAAAGCTCATCAGAGATAAGAATTGGTGCTGTGTCAGATTTTTCAATTAATTATTCAATTGATTAACTCAATTAATTATTTCAATTAATAATGACTGGTATTTTATAGCACTTTAAGAATTACAAAGTGCCTTACAATTACTGTCTTATTTTATTTTTGTAACAGCTTTGGAAGGAAAGTGCTGCTGTCATCACATTCTACGGTTGAGGAAACAGCCTGAGAGAGGTTAAGGGTTGGCCAGGGTTATCCAACCAGCAACTTTTCTGAGGCCAGATTGGAAGCCAAGTCTTCCTGAGTGCAGGTCCAATGCCATTTAGCTGCCTATATTTTTCTTGAGAGGTTTAGACAAGTGAGAATCACAAAATCTCAGATAGGAAGGAGCACAACATATTCCTCTAGCTCAGGGTTTCTTGACCATTTCAGTGTTCCTTCTCAGAAGCAGGTTTTGAAATAATTTGAAGAAAATAATAAATTTCAGTAATAGGTTAGTGTAAATGAAATGTGATTTCCCCTCCATCACGTTATGAATCCCCTGAAATCTGTCCACTGATCTAGACGACAGGCATTCAAGAATATAAATTCAATCTGTTTATATCAATATGAATTTTCTATTTATATTTTAAAAATTAGAAAGCATGGAAGGTTTCTGATTAGCCTTGGCGATAAAGTAATACCCACATCGATGAGATCACATATCTAACAAAGTATCTCCATACAATCATTTGAGTACCAATTTCTCATAGAAACTCATAATTTTTCCCCAGAAATAGCTGATCAGGCAGAGAGATAGAGGTAAGATACTGAAGCTTTTCTGTACTTCTATAGTCACTAATAAGGACAGCCACAAACCAGGTCATGGCCCCACCTCTTTGTTCATCACTGGGGAGACAGGAAAAGGAAATGGAAGGCAAGAGAAACAGATTATATTCTCCATAATGAAGTGCCAATGCCTTTTCACTTACTCCAAAAGAAATATATGCACCCAAGACACTCCCAGCAATGGTTGAAAATCCTGCAGTCATGATTGCATGGAGCTCAGACTTGGTGAGATGTGATAAATAGGGTCGGACCAGAAGCGGAGACTCGGTCTATAAATAAAAATCAAGAGTTTGAAACAGGTATTTTTTTAAATGAGGGGTTATTAACTTTTCTTGTGTGGTGTGGACATCTCAGAATAATGCTTTGAAATAATTAAAGAAAATGTAAAATTTCAGTTAGAGGTTAATAAAAATAAAGATGCAAAATTTCCCTTTTAGTTCAAAGACCTCCTGAAATATATCCATGGATTCCAGGATCAGAATCTCTGCTTTAAATTTTTATTGATATTTGGATCTTCTTTAATAATGCTTGTATAATGATCAAGCTTGGCTCCAAAGAAGATACCTCCCCCTGCTTTTTCCCGGAGGTGTGATTCCTGGGGTGTAGAGCACTGCATATGTGTTCAATGGTTTTATTGATTTTTTCCTTTTCCTTTTATTTTAAAAAATTATTTGTTAAAAGAGAAGGCTCTCATGGAGGGGCAAAGGCTCAAGGGGGAACATCTCCCTATCAATAAAATAATAATATCAAAAAAAGGCAATAAAATGAAATTAAAAATAACCGAATATAAAAAATTTAAAAATCCCCACTGTCAAGGTGTTACCATGCTAATGTATAATCCTCTTTTTTTCTTCATTATATATGAAAATGTTCATGTGTGGTATTTGTGCTTATATAAGGAAAAAGCCATTTTAAGAGTATTTGTACTTCAAACAAAACAAATGTAACCAAGATCAGAAGAGAAAGAACAAACTGAGGAACAATTTTCATAGTGTGTAATTAGGTTTTGAATCCCAGAAACCCACTTTCCCAGCTGTGATCAGGGGAAAAGAAAGTGGAGTGAGGCCACACAAAAATTTATATCTTCCCTACATTAGTATGTAACATGAGAAGGAACATGGGAAGCTGGGAAAGAGTTTCTGGGGTTCAAAACCTAATTACACAATAGCAAATTTCTCTGATAAAGGTTTAATTTCTCAAATTTATAGAGAACTAAGTCAAATTTATGAGAATGTATATCAATTCCCAATTGACAAATGGTCAAATAAAGCAATTTTCAGAGGAAGAAATCAAAACTATCAATAATCATATGAAAAAATGTTCTAAATTACTCTTGATTAGAGATATGCAAATTAAAACAACTCTAAGATATCACCTCAAACCTCTCAGATTGGCCAATAGTACAAATAAAGAAAAGTGATAAATATTGGAAGGGATGTGGCAAAATTGGGGCACTAATACATTATTGGACGAGTTGTAAACTAATCCAACTATTCCGGAGGTCAACTTTGAACTATGCTCAAAGGACTTTAAAACTGTGCATACCCTTTGTTCCTGTAATACCATTACTAGGTCTGTATCCCAAAATGATCATAAACAAGGGGAAAGAAGGACCTATTTGTACAAAAATATTTATAGTAATCCTTTTTGGGTTGTCAAAGAACTGGAAATTGAGGGAATGTTCATCAATTAGGGAATGGCTGAACAAAGTGTGGTATATGTTGGTGATGGAAAACTATTGTGCTATAAGAAATGATGAGCAGGATTATTTCAGAAAAAATTGGAAAAACCTACATGAACTGAAGCAGAGAGAAATAAGCAGAACCAGGAGAACATTGTACACAGCAACAGGAACATTGTATGATGATCAACTGTGAAAGACTTAGCTATTCTTAGCCCCATAGAATGATCCGGGACAATTCTGAAGGACTTGTGACAAAAGAATGCTATCCACCTCCAGAGAAAGAACTGTTGGAATTGGAATGCAGATTCTGACACATTCTATCTTTCACATTAGTTTATTTATGTTTGGAGTCTGGGTCTTATATGAGTATTCTTTTACAACAATGACCAATATGGAGGTATGTTTTGCATGATGATACATGTATAATCCAGATCAAATTGCTTACCATCTCTGAGAAGTAGGGAAGGAAGGAAGGGAGGGAGGGAGAGGTTTTGGATTTTATAATTTTGGAAAACATGTTGAAAATTGTTATTACATGTAATTGGGAAAATAAAATATTTTTAATAAAAAATTTATATCTACCTCATAGGAGTAACAAGATACAAATAAAATAATATATGTAAAGAGTTTTGTTTTGTATTACTGTTCAGAATTCCCTTTTCACATACAAGAGTTGTCCCATGTCAGAGAAATTATAATAATAATACTAATATTTTCATTGTGTTTTCAACATGGCAGTACCCTTTCTGTCTATGATTTCACTTGAGCTCATCAACCTTGTAAAGGGAGATACTGTGGATATTATTATCCTCATTTTACCAAAAACAGCAACAACAAAAACAAGCCTCAGAGAGGTTAATTGACTGGTTCATGGTCAAACAACTAGGAAATGTCAGAGGCAGGATCTCAATACAGGTCTTCTTGACTTCATTTATAATAATGGATATATTGGAAAATAGCTGAATGGAATAATAGATTATAGTAAAGAGTATAAATAAAAGTGATTTGCAAATCTGGAGACAGTTCTAGGGCTGGAATTTCTGGTAGCACAGGAGAACACCTTGTCCTACTTTGTACTTTCCTAGGCTGGCCTAGAAATTACCTAGCAGACTTATATGCTGGAATCAGTCCAGCTCACTGAGAAAGTTGTCTAATCATTATTCGATCTTCTTAGTATCTTTAATCTTGTGCTAGAATTGAACTCCTGGGGCTTAGTGACATTTCCTCTCCTTCTACCAAGTCAAAGGATTCTAGATCTAAAATTATAATATCAAAGAAGAGAAGACATTTGAAAAAGGGATCATTGAGATATCTTTTTAAAAATGTAAAGAAGAGAAGAGAAGGAAGGCCAGAAGGAAGAATAGACAAATGAGATAATTTTGAAAGTTACAGGTTAAATTTATTATACATTTAAAAAGCAAGTTATACATAATAGAGATCTACAGTTCAGGATACTCATTCAGTACACTACATAGAAATACCCATTTTATTTGGTGTTTATTAAATTCAGAATACTAATAAATAATAAATGGATAGACAATAGACAGATAGATGCAGACAGATAGATAGATATGAAAAAAGGCCTCTTCTTTTGCATCCCTACACCCTCATACTGATAGCCCTTTGGACAGCTGAGAGATACTAGAAAATGAAAATGAACAGACACAAATGCCAAGTACCCAGAGATAGTTTTTTAAGGGAGAAAGTCATTGAACTAGAGGCCTCCTCCAAACCCACACCTACTCAAAGATGGGGAGAAATGGGACTATGAAAATAAAGGGAGAGAAAATAGATTTTTTAATTAAAAATAAAATTATTAATAAATATTTGCTAAAAGAAAAAAAGAAACTGAAAACTATGCCCAGTAGGAAAGGAGGCATAAAAAACAGTAGGGGAGGGAGCTTACAGCTTTTGGACCCTCCATTTATACAGACTACATTTTTTGCATATTAATTACCCAATTGAAAACCATGATGCTGTGTGCAGTTTTATAACTTCCCCCTCATTATTGCTAATTGTTCTATCAGGTTGTGTGTGTTGAGCCACATCTGGTGAGTGAAAGAGAGGCTTGGGGTACCAGCCCTTCAAATCCTTTTACTCTGCAGGAAGTGGTAATCAACGCAAGGTGGGATCCTAATTAGTCTTGGGAGATTTTATTACTAGAATCATAATAATTTCTGATACTAGGGAAGTAAGTATGGGGTTGCACTATTAAGCCCTCTTTTCCAACTGGTTAGGAAGGCTTGCCAAAAAGAACAATTAACCTGCCTGGGGTAGTTATCAGCTCAGGTTGTTTTAGGGCCAGGTTTCTGAGTGACTTACTTTTTTTTGCTGCCAATCCCATTTCCAAGGGCCATAATTGCTGTGAGGAGGATTACTTAATTATTATTTAGGAGACCTAACAGGAAGGGCTAGAGAATTAATTAATTTTTTCATTAATTTTTTATGATCAGAGTTGGACATGATGTTTATTTGGATTTTGGCTGACAGAATCCCAGAATTAAAATTGGAAGAGACCTTAGAAGTTACTCAGTTGAACCTACTCACTTTAGAAATCAACAAACTGAACTTCATAAAGATCAAGGGGTTTATTTATGCTGTTCATATAAACTCTCAAGATGGAATTTGTACATAGGTCTTCCTGGCTCCTGAGTTCAAATCTGATTTAAGATATTAGGTGTGCGATCCTGGGCAAGTCATTTAATCTCTCTCTCTGTCTTAATCCCACTGGAAAAGGAAATGGCAAACCACTGTAGTAAGAAAATCCCATGGACAGGATGGCCCATGAGGTCCCAAAGAGTTAAAGAGTTGGACACGACTGAACAATTGAACAATTTGAACAACAACTTCCTCACTCATACACTATGTTATGGAATCCCATCTCCTTAGTTTTGTTTGGAATGTAGGATTAGGTTATTACAACTTGTTATAATCTTGTTGTTCAGTCATTTTCAATCATGTCCTATTATTTGTGACTTCATTCGGTGTTTTCTTGGCAAAGATACTAGAGTGATTGGACATTTCCTTCTCTAGATCACTTTACAGAGGAGGAAACTGAGGCAAATAGGGTTAAATGACTTGCCCAGGATCACAAAACGAATATGTCTGAGGCTAGATTTGAACTCAGGTAGATGAGCCTTTCTAACCACATTGGGCACTGTACCACTTAGCTGCCCCTGCTATCAGTTGGACATATTTCAGGCACTGCTCCTTGGGATCCAATTTCTTTGAGTAAATAGTGTTTACAGAAAAAAAAATGTATCCATGGTTTGGGATACAGAAGGTAAAAATGTGTAATCTGAAACATGAGTTCTCTTTAGAGTTGCCTTGTAGGTGTATGTGAAAGCCATCAAGAGATGTTGAGGTGAGTTCTTTGAGCTAGTTCAATATGACCATAGTACAGAGTGTTCAAGTTTTTATCAATTTGCTTGATGGATGGCTGAGCCATGTTCTTGGACTCTGTTACTACTCAACCACTACACCCACGCCCCACATAACTAGCAGAATTAGGGAGTTCATTTAACTGCCTGCTCAATGTTTAATAAATGCTTTTTGATCATAGATAATAAGATTAAGAGCTGGAAGGGACCTCAGTCCATTGAGTCCAATTTTCTTGTTTTACAGATGAGTAATCAGGGCCACATTCTTGTCTAGATCCAGAATTCAGATGCAGATCTTCCTGACTCCAATTCATTAGAAAATGAGAGAGATGGCAGATATACATAATATACGAATATGCAATAAATAATATATGAAATTAATAGAAGATAATTTAGGCATGACAAAGCAGTTGGGCAAAGGTGGGGGGAAGCATAGAAAAGTGACAGTTGAGCTGGATTATGTAGGAAAAATAGGGGGGAAAGCCCTCTTAAAATTCCCAATAATTGGCTCCATCTTTAAGAGAGTGATAGCTGAAAATTTGGCACTTTATCACTGAAAGGCGGCTCTCGTTGAACTCTGTTGCCTCCATACTTTTTACCATGATGCAGAAATTCAATTATACATACTAGGACATATGTATATTTAAATAGAAGTGGAGGTGAGGAGGCAATCCCATCCCTGGCTAGTTAGTCTGTGGAGGACTGACAAACTATATACAGCCAGGATGAGAGATCGTTTAGACTGAGGAACAGCAAGGAGACCAATTTAATTGGACTGTGGAGTGTGTTTTGGATAATAGGTCTGGAAAGGTAGCTTGACCCCAGAATGTGAAGGACGTTAAATGTCAAATGGAGGTACCATGGAGAACTCCACTAACTCAGAAGAGAATTTAATCTTCTCAGGGGACCATTCATTTGCAGAAAAATCTAATAAGGATTAGGTGAATTTTAAGGTTTCTTTGTAACCTAAAATTGTATCTTCTTAAAGGTACTTGAACTTATTAAAACAGGACAGAGATCCAATATGCACTAATTCCCAATTCTGTTGTTCACATGTTTTCAGTCTTGTTCAACTCTTTGTGACCCCATTTTAGGTTTTTCTTGGCAAAGATACTGGAGTGGTTTGCCATTTCTGTCTCCAACCCTTTTTACAGATGAGGAAACTGAGGCAAATTGCATTAACCAACCTTCCCAGGGTCATATAGCTAATAAATATCTGAGGCCAGATTTGAACTCTATCCACTGTGCCACTTAGCTGCTCCTAATGCCCAGTTCTACTCTCAGCTAAAAAGTATTTAAGCTGTTGAAAGGGGCATGTTTCATTGTAAGGAAACTAGACCTTGTTACAGGCAAAGTCCCTTGATTTTCTGATATCCTTCTGAAAGTTTAAACAAATATACAAAAAAATAGGTGTGTATACATTTTAAAAGTTTTCTGACACTCACAAAAAGTTAAACCTTCCAGAAAGAGTATCTAATTGGATGTGTCCATTTTTGGAACTGCAACTCACCTGTCCCACAAATATATTACCAGCAGCAACCACAGATTCAATAGGAGATGATCCCAGGGTAACTTGCATTAACCATCCAACCTGAAAGGAAAAAAAAATGAAATCTCTAGAGAAGTGTTTGTTGATCTAATAAATGTAACAAAGGAGTTTAGAGGAAAATGCTTAAGCTTTGTAAGGACAGAATTATGCTATTCTTTCTCTGAGAGACCTGTCAACTAAACCCAACCCTTAGATGGCAGCCTCCCCAGTTGGAGCTGAGCCATCCATCTGCTTTCCCCAGCCCCAAATGGATTGTCCTATAGCCATAGTTGCTAGTTATAGCACTGATGTAATTAAATTAATTAAATTAGCTAATGACCTAAGGGGTGACACTTTTGGGTGAGGGAGATAATGGTTGTAAAGCTTTATATACCTGGAAAAGTAGCTCTGCTTATCTGCCACTGCCATATCTTGTTTTTCCTATCAGTTTTTTTCTGCTACTAGCATGGTGTCTCTTCTTCATAAATTTACTAGGTCTACTATTTCACAAGTATAAACTGGAAGCTCCATGAAGGAGAAGTAATACTTGCCTCCTAAAACTCCCAATAATCAGCACTGTCCTCAAGAGACAGCAATAAAGGTTTGGCACACCAAAAGGTGAAATGCCCCCATTGTACTCAGTTCCTTCTGTACTTTTTACCCGAATGCAGAAATTTAGGTATAAGTGAATTGTTCTAGAATGGACTGTTATTTAAATGGAAAATTCTATGGGAGACTTGCTCTGTCTTGGAAGCTACATGCCCTGATTTGTCTTTTAGTAACAAGATCCAAAGGGAAAGGGTCTCTGTCTTAGCTTTTTTATTTCATGGACAGCCTGCTTCTTTTTAACCTAGCTGCCCATTATGAGTTAGAAATGTAACAATGACCTGAGGCCTAGAAGTAAGTGGGTTATCTAAGGTCACCAGGGTCCTTGTTATAGAAGAGATCTGGGGAAACTTCCTGGTTTATGGTGAAATGGTTAGGGTTGTTCCTGCTTCATATATGCAAAGGCCTTTCCTTAAAGAAACCAATTCATCTCATTGTTGTGTCCTCCATGGTATCTTGTTTATTTTCCCTTTCCCCTTTTTTTATTTTATTTTTTATTTAGACAAAGTGGTTTGTTCTGAAGTGGGTCAGTAGACCTTGTGTTTACTGCTCAAGACGAGTTAACTTTAACTAAGATTAACACAGCCAGGAAAGAATTCTTTTTTTTCCAGGGGGAAGAGTCCCGAACTATTAGAAGCCATTTACCAGTAATATCTCCTTTTTATTTCATAGAAATACCTGACACCTTTAGTTGTTAAATCCACATTCTTATGTAGTTTCAGAACATGTTGTACACATGTATCAGGATTTATCTTCTATCTCCCAAGTCTGCTGTCTCTGTACACCTCCCGACTATTTAGAAATATACTCGACAAGACAGTACTTCAAGTATTTCCCCTGAAAGATTCACTTTGATAGCTGCTGTGCTAACACTTGACAGAGGCTTCAGGTACCTTTCTAATGAGCCACTGCATGAATCCAATGTAGTAAAGCATGGATATCACTGTGCTGAAGAAGACCACTATTGGCAAGACCTAAATCAAAAAACAAAAGCAAACATGATTAAGAATTAATTTCCCTCTGCACTGGGGAATAACTGTTCCTTAAAGATACTCTATGGCAGGGGTTTTTAACCTGGGATCCACAAACCCCTAGATTTCAGTGGGTCTGTGATTTGCTTTATAAAAAATATTTAGAAAAATACATTTCCATATAATTGGTTTCCATTAATACCTTTATTATGTAAGAAATGATGAGCAGGATGATTTCAGAAAAAACTGGAAAGACTTACATGAAATGATGCAAAGTAAAGTGAACAGAGCCAGGAGAACATTGTACACAGTGGCAGTAATATAGTGCAGTGATCAACTGTGAATGACTTAGCTATTTTCAGCAATGCAAAGATCCCAGGCAATTCCAAAGGACCTATGATGAAACATGCTCTCCACCTCCAGAGAAACAAATGATGATGTTTGAATGCAGATGGAAGCAAACTATTTTTTACTTTCTTAATTTTCTCTTTGGGCTTATGTTTTCTTTCACAATATGACTAATATGGAAATGTTTTGTATGACTGCACATGCATGACTCATATCAAATTCCTTGCCCTCTCAGGGCAGGGAGAGGGGAAGCAGAGAGGGAGAAACTTTGAAACTCCAAATTAAAAAAAAAGAATGTTAAAAAAATTTTTTACATGTAATTGGAAAACTTTTAAAAATGGGTTTCCTTTGTAATTCTAGGTATTTTTTTTTACATTAAACAATTGTTCAGAGAAGGGGACCCATAGGCTTCATCAGACTGTCAAAAGGTCCCAGGATTCTCAAAAGTTTAAGAAACCCTGCTTTAGATGCTTGATATTAGGGTGAGTGTGTGAGTGTGTGTGTGTGTGTGTGTGTGTGTGTGTGTGTGTGTGAGAGAGAGAGAGAGAGAGAGAGAGAGAGAGAGAGAGAGAGAGAGAGATATCCTACCCAGGGATTATGTAGTATGGCAGATTATAGAGTTGAAGGATCATAGATTAGGTTGGAAAGGATGGATAATTGACCCATCTAATCTCAGTTTACAAATAAGGAAACTTAGCCCTAGAGAGGGTAAATGGCTTGTAGAAAATCACACATATAGTAAGTGGCAGAGCCTAGATTTGAATGTGAATCCCCTGTCTACAGTCAGCTATTTCCATTGTCCTGCTTTTATTTCTGTCTTCTCTCCCAGATGTTTTCTACATACTGATATCCTCCTTAAACTGCAGTGATCAACATTGAAAACTTCAAACATGATCTGATCTGGACAGAGTACAGGACAATTACCCGCCTCTCTGTTCCACACTGAATGAAGCCCCTCCCTCCCAAATTATCCTTATAGGAATCAAAGAAATAGAGCTGAAAGCAATTTCAGAGACCATTTCCCTTTTCTTACAGATGAGGGAACTGGGTCCCAGGGAAGTTAAATGACTGCCTATGGTCATATAGCTAGGAAGCCAACAGAGTTGATATTTGAACCCAGTTCTTCCTATTATAGTTATGCTCTTTCTGCTACACTGAGGATGCTTTGGGGAATTTAATCTAACTAGATCAGTCAAACTATTTTTCTTCACCAGGGACTAGCCATTGAATCTGCTTTGTTTTGTTATATATATTTTGTTGTTGTTCAGTAGTTTCAGTTGTGTATTACTCTGTGACTCTTTTTGGGTTTGACATTTCCTTCTCCAGATCATTTTTTTTTTTAAACCCTTAACTTCTGTGTATTGACTTATAGGTGGAAGAGTGGTAAGGGTAGGCAATGGGGGTCAAGTGACTTGCCCAGGGTCACATAGCTTGGAAGTGCCTGAGGCCGGATTTGAACCCAGGATCTCCCGTCTCTAGGCCTGGCTCTCAATCCACTGAGCTACTCAGCTGCCCCCTCTCCAGATCATTTTTACAGAAGACGAAACAGAGGCAAACAGGGTTAGATGACTTGCCAGGGTCACATAGCTAAGTATCTGAGGACAGATTGAACTCAGGAAGATGAGTCTTCCTGACTTTAGTCCGAGGCCTCTTTCTATTGTGTCATCTGGCTGCTGCTGTTATATAGAATCTTTTGCTATGACGGAATTTCACCAGCATACCATTTTGCAAAACCTCACATTATTTTTGAAACTAGCTGAGCCCCACATGGATGAAAATGCACTTTGGCAAGTAGATGCCTGATGTGCAGTTTTTTCCAGGTGTATTTCTTCAGGTCTCTTTCTAGCCTGTGCGACTCCTATGAAGCCATTAACACACACTATTCTTCCAAATGAACAGTCAGGGTGCGTAACAAATAGCTAGAGGTGCAAATGACCAAATCCAGGACAGCGTGTCCGGGAGCACTCCATACAATTTAGAAAAGTGTATTAATAATATATATTATTAAAAGACATTTTGTTCCATTATTCAGAACTCACACTCTCTCATGCCTTTTATAACCCTGATTTTAATGGGCAAACTGAGTATTCCTGAAACCCTGGCCAGATTCATTGAGTGCTTGTCTTTAAAAATTTAACCGGGATCCAACTTGGACATGAGTGGTAACTTTAAAGAAAATCCTTTCCCTCTCTCAACAATATGCTTGTAGACTACCAGCATAGGAAGCGTCTTTTACAAGATGGGAAATAAGCAATTAAGCCCCCTAAGTTGTCCATTCTGAATTTAATTCTTGGTGAGCTTTCTTTCAGGTCTTTGGCCAAGGCTGTCCAACATTTGGAGAGAGCACATGATGATTTTACATAAAAATGTAAAATCAGATGAAAAGGAGGCAAGGAGATTCATTTGGTGTTAAAATCCAAACCTATAAGGGAAATAGACTGTTCAACTGACACAATTTGATTACCCTAATAAGTGTTAATAATAAGAAATGTGAAAACTCCAATAGGCACTTCTGTATCACTAGTCTGTATTCTCATTCTCTCCCAATGGAGGATAGGTTTGTGAGGTGAAGAGTGTGTGTGTGTGTGTGTGTGTGGGGGGGGCGGTTATTGATAAATGCTGGTCACTGAATCAATAGGTCTGAGCATTCTGACTTAAAAAGAACCATCCCAGTCTGACTCCATCTGGTCTGTGGCCACATTGCTTCTCTCTGAGAAACAAAACAAAACAAAACATCAGTCTCTTTTGGTTAGGCTAAATACCTAGCCTAGCCTTTTCCCTTTGCCGTTGTTTTAGGTATAGCTCTGCTGCAGGATGGACAAGCAAAGCTGCTGAATCTAAGAAAATGCTTTAGTGATAATGTCTGATGGTCCGGGAGTATGAAAGTTGAGAAAAATAACAACATGGCAGTGAGTAGAAAGCTATCTTCTTATGTTCTTTGTAATCCCCTTTTTTTCTGAGCTTCTCCTGAGTTTTTATTTTTGAAAGATAAAATGAGAAATGAAATTTCTCAAATTCTACTGTAAAGGCAGGACAGACTTTAAGGAACAGGGCAGACTGAAGTCCGAGAACCCAAACTCTTTTCTCTTTCTATTTAAGAGCATCCTGGGTAAGAATTCTGGTGATACTTTGAGAAGAATAACATACTGTGTTGGAGGGAATAGGATATGGAATTTGTGAAATCTTGACCCATGTCCTCTTTGATTAACTTGTTCTATTGATTAGCCCCTTTCCCTAAATTTCCCCAACTATAAAATGGCACAATTTATATTGTGCCTTTCTCAGTTACCATATTAGAAGATTAGGAGGCTAAGTGAAATAGTTTATGTTAGAGTTCTTTTAAGATAATAGCTGTTGCTATTTGTGGTGTTTGGGAAGATTTTCTTACAGCAAAGAAAAATGTTGAGGATTGAATGGAGTTTTATTAGTTCTAATTTATGCATATTGCCCGGAGATTTTTCCTCATTTCTCAGATTTTTCCTCATTTCTCAATCTCTGGGGGCAGCCAGCCTAGTATGGGACAAAGAATAATGGGAGATAATGAATTGAGAGAATGCTGGTCAGAGAATTTGGACTGAAATCATGCCTTTGGTGCTTAGTACTTTTGTGAATTTGGACAAGAGACTTTATTTCCCTAGGTCTCTGTTTCTTAATCTGTAATACAGGGAATTGTATCAGATGGTCTCTGAGGTCCAATCTTGCTTTCAAATCTATTGTCTTATGTTCCCAGACCAGTCCCTGATTTGTAGCTTACATGCTGGGTGAGCTTTGGGCAGGTTCAAGCTTCATTGTTTCCCTTTTAGTGAAAAGACAGTAATATCTGCACTAACTACATTACATCATTGTAAGCAAAGTATTTTGTGAAACAAAAAGGCAGCGTAAATAGAAGCTAGTAGTTTTACTTTGATCAGTGTAATATATATAAGGGCTGAAATTTATATGCTGCTTTGAAGTTTTGCAAAGCACTTTTGATATATAATTTCTTTTGACTCTTACCACAACACTATGTAGCTAAGTGGCACAGATGTTTTTATCCCCATCTGTACTAAGGACTATTATTGTTTTGTTGTCCAGCCATTTCATTTATATCACGAATTTCTGTTGTTCAGCTGTTACAGTCATATCCAACTCTTCCTGATTCTATCTGAGGTCTTCTTGGCAAAGATACTAGGGTGATTTACCATTTCGTTCTGACTCATTTTGCAAATGAGGAAACTGAGGTAAACAAAATTGACTTGCCCAGGACCACACAGTTAGTGAGTGTCTATGGCAGGATTTGAACTCAGGAAGATGAGTCTTCCTGACTCCAGGCCTGGCACTCACTCTATCCTCTGGGTATCCCTAAGAATAGGGATACTGAGTCTTAATGAGGTTAAATGACTTGCCATGGTCACAGAGCTATCTAAGTGGCAAAGCCAGGTCTACTTGATGGTATCTAAAGGTTAATTTTTCTAGAGGTTGTTCTTGGAGAGTAGGAATTCTTGGTGCAAACTCAGTGCAAATTTGGTATACATTCGAATGGTTAGCTTTTCCTTCTTCCCTCTTCAATACTAGATTCTATTTTGAACTTGTTCCATACTTGTGTCCTGAATCCACACTGGAATCAAGTGCAAGAGAGATTTCTACTTTGATCTCTATCCCAGGCTCATTCTCTAGCTCGGTTATGGGTCCTTAATTATGGTCCATAGTAATTTCTCCAACATGGACCTCACCTTGGAAATTTTATTCCAAAGTGAGCCAAGAGCACCGCCCATTTAGGTATGCCCATCTCCCTGGGTCTACTTTGTGTCTCCTATAGGTAAACCCTGTTTCTCAGTCAAGTTGATTCTGCCTTCCCTTTGGATGCTCCCTGGAAAGAGAGATTCCCAGACCCTAAAATTTGAGAGCCTCGAATGTGCACAGTATCCTGGGAATCAGTGTTCCTTTCCTTTGCAGTTATATACAGAAATGTGAGACTCTCTAGGGGTATGCTGGAATGTCAGTATGGAGTCAGAGTAGAATGCTGGATTTGGAGTTAATGAAGACCTGGGTTCTGCCTATGATGTACAAATTACCCAATCTCTCTGACCTCAGTTTCCTCATCTTTAAAATGGAAATTATAATACTCTACCTTGATAGTCAGCATGATATAATAGATGGCCAAATGCTTGTAGGTGATTAATAATAAAGTCCCATTTTAAAACCTATGTCCTAATGAATGCAAATAATCAGTCTTCTGAGGTGGTCACATTATTTGAATATTTCCACTGAGCCGGAACCATTGAAAATATTTTATACAATTATAACTTCGAATAGGGCAGATTTGAATACTTGCAACCTCTTTAGGGGATACATTAGTTTTACTAATTAGTTTTGGTCAATGGTCATTAAATCCTAGATGTTGGATCTGGAAGGAACTCTAGCTAGCATGTAGGCCAAGGCTCTCATTTAATCATGAAATCATTTACAAAACGCTATAAATTCTAAAGCACTTTCCTCTTAATAACCTTTGGAGACTGTTAGTACAAGCATGATATCTTGTATCTTACAAAGGATGAGATCGAATATTAGCAGCTTATACATACTGCAACTCTAGCAGCTATTATTGTTGTTGCCGAGTTGTTTCAGTCATGGCCAACTCTTTGTGACCCCTTTTGGTTTTTTCTTGGCAAAAATACTGGAGTTGTTTGCTATATTCTTCTCTAGCTCATTTTACAGATGAGGAAACTGAGGCAGACAGAGTTAAGTGGCACACCCAGGGTCACATAGCTAGTAAATGTCTGAGGCTAGATTTGAACTCTAATCTTCTTGACTCAAGACCTGGCACTTTACTCATTGAACCACTTACTTGCCCATCTACCAGTAAAGCCTCCTAAAATATAAGAGTATAAGAATAGTACCTCTCCTCCATGAAGATACTGCAATGCTTATTTTATTCATAGATCCCAAACTCCTTTCACTCATTTTTAGGTGTCCAATGTGGGTTCTGACAAAGTATGAGAAATAGTCTTCCTGTAGTGAGGCAGTATGGGATAGTGGAAAGAGTGATGGATTTGGTGTCATAGGACTGACTGTGAATTTGGGATTTAACCATTTATTATCAGTGTCACCTAGCACAGGGAAACTAAGTGGCTCCATAGCACATAGAGTGCCACACTTGAAATCAGGAAAACTCATCTTCCAGAGTTCAAATACGGCCTCTGACACTAGCTGTGACCCTGGGCAAATCACTTAACCCTGTTTGCTTGAGTTTTTCTTATCTGTAAAATAAGCTGGAGAAGGAAATGGCAAACCACTTCAGTATCTTTGCCAAGAAAACTCCAAATAGGGTCATGAGGAGTTGGACACAACTAAAAAAAAAAAATCAACAACAATAATCAATGTCATCTTGGACAAATCATGTCACCTCTCCAGATCTCTGTTTTTTTATCTGTAACACGAAGGAAGTTGTACTAAATGACTTCTATGGCTTCTTCTGGCTCAAAGATCTACAGTCGAATGAAAATGGCGCTCTTGCCCAATATAAAGGTTAGTGTGAGGACTTAATACTCCTTGGCATCTATTAAATGAAAATTACTTCACTGGTTTGTCAATAGGAAAGCCAGGCCAGTCATCTCATCTGAGTATTGGCCATTCTTTACTGTCAAAAGCAGTGAGATTTTGATGTATATAAGAGATTTTAATTGAGTTTTAAGTTGATTAAACTTTCCATTAGTATTTTTGGGTTTACTCAGCCTTCTGCTAGTTTGTTGAGCTGATAAAAGTATGGCTCTTGCTGACCTGCAGGTCTTATGGATATGTCAGTGATGAAGTAATTTAACTTGACAAACCCAATTACTTAGAATTCATATCACATTTTGGACCTCTCAAATACCCAATCATATAGGCTTCTGAATCAGAAAAAAAAGGAGTTGATCTAATTATGTAAACCATTTGAGTACCAATTTAACACAGTAGGATGAGAACTTCTGGTTTTCCCGCACATGCCTGACTATAAATATAGGACAAGACAGATTTGTTAAAGTTGGTCTTCATTACTGTCACACTATCAGAGTTAACCTTTGCCAGGTTAGGATGGGAGGTTATAATGATGGCGACCATTTATATAGTGCTTTACAAATTTATCACTGCTAGGCAGAGAGTCAGACACTTCTTAGCTGTGTGACCTAGGCAAGTCTCTTAACCCTGTTTACCTCAGTTTTCTCATCTGTAAAGTGATCTGGGGAAGGAAATGAAAAATCACTCCAGCAAAGAAAACCAAAAGAGAATGTCTGTGTCCAGTTGAAAAAAAAAATGCTTCTCCTAAACCATGAGTCCTCTCTAGTTGAGTCCTCACAAGAGAGGGGAAAAAAATGGGGTGAAAGAGAGATATACTTCCCTAAATATCTTTCTAGGTTTTTTAAAACCTTTATCTTCCATCTTAGAATCAATATTAAGTACTAGTTCTGAGGTAGAAGAGTGGTAAGAATTAGGCAATTGGGGTTAAGTGACTTGTCCAGGGTCACATAGCTAGGAAGTATCTGAGTCCAGATTTGAACCCAGGACCTCCTGTCACCAAGCCTGATTTTCTATCTACTGAGCCACCTACCTGCCTCTTTCCTGGGTTTTAAGAAGAGGCTTGAGAAGAAAAGTAATTGAGAATGAATGCTTTGAAAAACATTCCAGTATAAACCAAACTTACTGGTTCTAAAGCAGAAGAACAGTAAGGGCTAAGCAATGGGGTTTGAGTGACTTGCCCAGGATCATACAGCTACAAAGTATCTGAGGTCAAATTTGAACCTAGAACCTGCTATCTTTAGGGCTGACTCTCAATCCTCTGAGCCACCTGGCTGCCCCGCTCCTTGGCACTTTCTAATAAATATAGAGAAGGTGGTGTTGTTCGGTCATTTCAGTCATGTCCAATTCTTTATAGCCCCAAGGACCTCTGTCCACAGGGCTTTCTTGGCCAATATACTGATGTGGTTCACCATTTCCTTCTCCGATAGAGAAGGTGTCAGTTTGCATTGGGAGATTAAGTTCCTCCCTAGGAGTACCTTAAGCTGAAGAAATCACAAGTCCAATGAAAAACAAAAAGAAAGAAAAACAATCCACCAATACCATATAAAAATGTTTCAAGTCATTTATAGTAAGACAAAACACAAAGTAAAACAACTCTGAGGCATTTCTGTAACATCCGCCCAATCGCCAAAGCTGAAAAAAGTGGAAGGGCTGTTGGAAGACAAGTACACTAATTTATTGCTGTTGGAGCTGTGTATTGGCACAAGCATTTTGGAAAGTAATTTGAAAGTATGTGAGGAAGGTTATTAAACTATTTATACCCTTTTGTTTCACTACTTGATTTAGACCTCCAAGGAGGTCAATGAAAGAAAGAAAAGCCCTCTCTGTGCCAAAATAATCATAGCTAGGGAAAAAAAAAAAAGAAATATAGGAAAAACATTGTCTCCTGAGAATTGGGAAGGGCTAAACAAGAAAAAAAAAATCTCTTTCCCTTCTCTCTTAGAATCAATACTGTGTGGGCAGAAGAGCTGTAAGATCTAGGCAATGAGGGTTAAGTGACTTTCCCAGGGTCACACAGGAAATGTCTGAGGTCAGATTTTAACCCAGGACTTCCTATCGCCGGGTTTGGTCCTCATTCCAATGAGCCTCCTCGCTGCCCTTTTTTGTTTTTTTAAATGGAGGTCATTGCATATTATTATGCCATAAGTAATGGTCAGTAAGACAAATACAGAAGAATAATGAATCTCTTGAATGATGTGAGGGAGAGCCAAGAAAGCAGAATAGTAGGAACAATATATACTGTGATAATACAAGATTTTACNCTTCCTTCCTTCCTTCCTTCCTTCCTTCCTTCCTTCCATCATTCCTTTCTTAAACCCTTACTTTCCATTTTTGAATCAATACTGTGTATTGGTTCTAAGGCAGAAGAGTGGTAAGGGCTAGGCAATGGGGGTCAAATGACTTGCCCAGGGTCACATAGCTAGGAAGTGTCTGAGGCCAGATTTTAACCTAGTACCCTCCCATCTCTTGGCCTGGCTTTCAATCCACTGAGCCACCCAGTTGCCCCCTGGGACCTTTCTTAAACAAGGCCATTAGTTTTTGGAGTGTGAAGTTCCTCTGGATTCCCCAAGGTTCAAGAATGCAGTCCCAAGAAATGATAAATTTAGGCAAGACTGTTTCTAATCTTGGCACCAACAATCTGATACTAATTAGTGATTCTACCCTTCATTTTTTTTTTATTATCAAAGGGTACAATTATCCAAGAGCCATCATGAAATTTGTACCTCAAAAATCAAAATTTGTTTTAATAGTTTAGAATTTAAACATAAAAAACATATCTTCAGTACAGTATTTTCAAACTGAATCTGTGATTGTATTGGTATAGGACATTCCTGAGAAAGAAACTTCCTCTAATAATGTACATTGGCTGTTCTGCTACTTACTGGCCTGACCTACTGAGAGTTTGTGAAACTTGTCCAAGGTTATACAGTTAGTATGTGCCAGAAGTGAGACTTCAGCTTAAGGCATCCTGGTTGCAAGGTTTACTCTGTACTCACTACACCACTCTGCCTTTCCACACCAGGGATATATCATGAAAATCCACATTGATTCACTGATAATGAACCTGACTTTCTACTCATTTTTAATTGTCATATAAACATGATCATTTCTCCTGTCTTGAAAATGGAAAGGCAATTCATGACTGATGTATAGGGCAACATGTTTCTCTCTCTCTCTCTCTCTCTCTCTCTCTCTCTCTCTCTCTCTCTCTCTCTCTCTCTCTCTCCCTCCTAAATGCTTGAATGTTTGAATATGTGGGAGCAAGCCACTTTGAGTACTTGGATGAAGCAAAGAAGAAACAGTTCAGAAAGTTATAAAAATATGAGGAGAAACACTAAAATGAATTCAAGGATGGGAGAGGAAAGTTAGTAATGGGACATCTGGAACACTGAGACAATTAAAAAGAGAATCATTTATGCCAATGTCTCATGGGAAGAAGGTGACCCTGTGTTTTTAAAAGGAATTGAAGTGGTGGCTACATCCAAAGACTAGAGACAATTCATTTTAGGTTATGTTGGTCATTTTGCCTTGAAGTACTCATGGTGAAGAGAAGCAAAAAGATTGTTAAGATAATTGCAGCTTATAGGCCAACATGATGAAGGATAAGTAAAGAAATATTAAAAATTAAACTACATTCTGTTTTATATGGGATAGATCCCCAGGAGGTAGGAGTGAAGGGAATGAATGCTGGGCGATCAAAAAAATATATCAATAAAATTCATTTTGTTAAATACTCTAAAGATTCTTCAAGTTGGTTAACATATAGTGAAGCTTGGTGACTTCAAGAAAAGCTAGAAGGATGAAAATGTTAGAAAACATGTTTCATCATGGTGAGAAATGAAAAGGATCCCAACATTTATTTGCCTTTGCTCCCTCAGAAGCCACATAACTATGTGTGCCATGAATGCCTTCTTTAAAGAAGAGAGTTAAATATAAGAAAAATGAAACTGGGGCAGCTGGGTAGCTCAGTGGATTGAGAGCCAGGCCTAGAGACAGGAGGTCCTAGGTTCAAATCTGGCCTCAGACACTTCCCAGCTGTGTGACCCTGGGCAAGTCACTTGACCCCCATTGCCTACCCTTACCACTCTTCCACCTATAAGTCAATACACAGAAGTTAAGGGTTTATAAATAAAAAAATTTAAAAAAAAAATGAAACTGACTAGAATTTAACCAATAGGGAATGACAGGACAAAAATATGGGAGTCATTTAAAAGTCAATGAAATCGGGCAGCTGGGTAGCTCAGTGGAGTGAGAGTCAGGCCTGGAGACAGGAGGTCCTAGGTTCAAACCTGGCCTCAGCCACTTCCCAGCTGTGTGACCCTGGGCAAGTCACTTGACCCCCATTGCCCACCCTTACCAATCTTCCACCTATGAGACAATACACCGAAGTACAAGGGTTTAAAAAAAAAAAAAAAAAAAAAAAAGTCAATGAAATCAGAGAGAGTAGTTACAGCAAAAGTCAAATTTTAACCAAGTCAGAAGAAAAAATAAAGATAAGACACCGCACATAATTAAAACAACTCCCAAAGAATGGATGATACCAAAATAGAAAAAAATCACGAATGGCATGATGACCAAAAAGATCAAGAACTACTTAGTTTCCCTACAGGATATGGAGAAGGACAGTCTATTCATACATTGAAGAAATCCTTGAAAATATGAAGAGGAAATAAGTGGTATTTTGTAGCTGAGTTGAGGCTTAGCAGCAGGGCCCTTTTTCTAGTCACAAAATTGAAGGATCTTATAAAGAATATTCTATAGGAAAATCATTTGTTCATTATTTCCATCCTCCAACCCCTCAAAGCTTTTGACCTATGGTAAAATGCAGCCTTAAAGGCTCTCCTACAACATAAAAACATGCATTTAATGAAAATACAACCATAGAGATGAATTTAATAATCCTCTGATTAACAAAAAGGCATTGTCCATTGTTATGAACAATGTTCTTTGAAAATTCAAAATTAAATTTATTACATAATTAAAAGGAAAAGCAAGTTGTGGTAATAGACTTGTATGTAACAATTCTCGGAAAATGCTTGTTTCAACTGGTGTTGGTAAGGCCACAATAAAAAAGAAATACATGTAGTAGAGGGATTCCTTTGGATGGTCGAGACTACTCAGATGTTCCTATGTGTGCAAGATTGTACTGTTTGGATCACTACTGGACCTCCTCATTGTTTCACTCAAGAGATCAGCCCTTCAGCAAAATTAAAGTAAATGAAGAAAGCAAAAACAATGAAGAATGTCTAATGTGCAGATTATGACATGAAGTTGGAGGACGATGGTTGCATCCATTAATAGCAAAATAGGAACAAATCATCAAGGTTGAATTTCAATTATATTGTTCTCAAAAAACTTGGTATAGGGGACAGCTGGGTAGCTCAGTGGATTGAGAGCCAGGCCTAGAGACGGGAGGTCCTAGGTTCAAATCTGACCTCAGACACTTCCCAGCTGTGTGACCCTGGGCAAGTCATGTTTCCCCCATTGCCTAGACCTTACCACTCTTCTGCCTTGGAGCCAATACACAGTATTGATTCTAAGTAGTGAAGGTAAGGGTTTAAACATTAAAAAAACAAAACAAAACTTGGTATAGTGGAGAAGGGCAGCTGGGTGGTGCAGTTGGATGTTGTACCAGGCCAGAGGGGAGGAGCACACATTCTTCCTGAGTTTAAATTTGACCTTGGATCCTTACTAGCTATGTGATTCTGGGCAAGTAGCTCAAACCTGTTAATCTATTAATGCTCATCTCTTGACGTCATATTGCAAATGAACAATGAACTGAATTGAATAGGAGGAAGAGATTTGGTGGGATCGCATTGTCGGGGCTGCACAGTGTTTGACCAGAATCCCAAGCTGTTCTCTTCTGCAAAAATCCAACTCTTTAACACCAATATTTTCCCTTTTATGCCTTATGGCTGTGGATCAAGGAACATCATGATTTTCGTGCAATCAGAATTGCAGATGACCCAAAGGGCAATGAAAAACATTCATGGCAGATGTGAATTATGTTGTACTGTGTCAGTAAAGATGGATTACATCAAAAGAAGGATATAAGACATGAAAGACATATCACTAGAAGTGGCTGGTAGAAGTGAGAGAACAGATGGACAACCTGAATGCCAACAAATGAAAAAATAGGGAAATCCTTAATAAAGGGGAATTGTTGCTTGGGCTTTATATTATAACTAACATGTCAGCTCCATCTTAAGGATTTCATTCTGGCACCAGTTGGATACCATGCAGACCTCATGTTCTATGGCAGGATTTTGCCTACATTTGTCTTATTTTCCAACCTTTTATAAGATCTTATCTAGATGTGGAAGAGAATTTTCTCCAACCCCGCTTATTTTTCAGATGAGGTATCTGAGCTTTAGAAAAGTTAAGTGACTTGTCCAAGGTCACATAGGTAGTAAATAGTCTACTATTGAACTATACTTTTGAACTCCTGGAACATGAAGTTGGATCTCATGACTCTCCAAGTCCAGTACTCTTTTCCCCCCCACTATACCAAGCTCTGAGAATAATGGAATTGAAATTCAGCCTTGATGATTCATTCCTATTTCACTATACAAAGAGATGATGGGCTCCACAATTTAGAACTATGGAAAAAGCATTGATTGACACTTTTACATTTTTTTACTGTGACTGCAAAGCCTTTCCTGTGGAATGAAAATTCCTAGTATTCATTGATTATGTGTTCTGGAGATTCACTCTGTTAGAGCACTTCTCTCACCCATCCAAATATAAAGTGAAAATGTGGCTGGTGGTCAATAAATCAGTTTTAAGGATATTATGAATAAGTTTTTAGAGCAACAAAAATGTAACAATTTTAATATTCATTGTAGGCATTTAACATTCAAATGTAGGATTTAAAAAAATCAAGAATTATGATTTTGGACTATATGTTATCTTAGGACTTTTAATCCAAAAGTCATAGGTTCCATTTTGCGATGGGGGCTGACAGATCCATTAGGGAAAAAAAAGCAGGCTTCATAGTTTATAGATACAAGATCAGGCATAGCTATAAAACCCATGTCCCTGGTGTCTTTCACTTAATCATTCTCTTTTGTTAAAAGGAAGGATTCTCAGAGGAAAAACAACTGCTTGAACACATGGTTCCATGGAGATATGATGGGGGATGTAAACTCTAAGCGATCACCCTAGTGCAATTATCAATAATATGGAAATTGGTCTTGATCAATGATACACATAAAACCCAGTGGAATTGTGTGTCGGCTACCGGGGTGGGGAGTTGGAGGGGAGGAAAAGAACATGAATAATGTAACCATGGAAAAATATTGTAAATTAATTAATTAAATAACATTTTTCAATTAAAAAGAAAAGGAAGGATTCTGTTGGGGAAAAGAAATGCAAGGGGAGTCATTAAGAAATGACATTAGGATAAGAAAGGAAATAAAAAAAAAAATTTAAGTACCCAAATGCCTACTTCAAATGCAATGTCAGAAAGGGTAGTATAAACAAGAGATTAAAATGAATGTGAAGATTTCCTTAGTACTTACTTTAGTTGGATGCTTAGAAAATATAAACATCAGGAGAACATATAATACAAGGCCACCAAAGGACACCAAAGGCTGGGTTCCCTGTTTGGCTGTGTCAAAAATTAGCCAACAGATGACTGCTATAATCAGCAAGATCCACATTAGCCTAAGAAAAAGGAAAGAGGATTGTTGGGATGGATTGATGTATTTTCAAATGACAGCCAAAGTTTTGAAGAACTTTCCGTTTTGCCTTGGGGAATGACAATCTGATAACTTGTCCAAACACCGAATTAATGCTAACAGTATTAACACGCTCAAGCAGGAGGAATTTGGGATGGACAAACAGTATCTCTATAGGTATGGTTATATGAGAAAATCACTTACAGAGAAATCTAAGTTGAGAAATCTCCCATCTTATTCTTAGGAATCAGGAAAGGAGATGCCCAATGACTGTTGACTTTTCCTAAGTGTGTCATTGGATATAGAAAGAATAATACCAATATTTTATTTTTATGGAATCAGAGAGCTGGAAGAGGTCAACAGTCTAGCCTTTTACCTTTAAGTGAGTCTATATAGGAGACGGTCAGAAAGGATAGCTTCTGACCCATACTTAAAACTCTCTAAATGGTGTGCTCTTCACAATTTCCCTTGGAATACTGTTCTAGCATCTAATCATCTTTTGGGTTTGGATGTGTGATCATGGTAGGGAACTACTAGAATAGAATTCTATCCCTCACCTCCCAACAATATGGGTTTGGGAAAACCTTGAGCACCAATCCTGACTCATATGTGACCTCACACTAAAATCCCACCTATGAACAATATAAAGATTTTCATACTTACCACTTCAACCAGAACCAATGTTTGTTTAAGACTTTGCCACCAGGAGACAAGAACCTTGCAATCTGATCTTCATATTTGGCTATCAAGTAGTCCCAAATAACAAAGGAAATGGCAACAACCGTGAGAACAAAAAGTGGGAGGGCTCTATAAAAGTTTACCACACAGGCTGCAATCACTAGAGCCAAATAGCCTGTCAAAGAAAGAAATGAACACATTATTCATCACAAATACAATGAATAGGCAGCAACTACCATACCCGGCTTATGAGTAGAGATTTAATCAAGGCAGAGAGTGGCCATGACTAGAAGCAAGGTTCACAAAATGGGCTGACAAAAGCAACATGAACAGCACCTTCAAAGCAAGAGTTTTAAAAAATCAAATGCAATTTTTTAAGGAAGTGTGGGGGTGTGGGGAAGTATTAAGAACTGTGACAAAATCCTCAGACAAAACAGAGGTTCTGACATAGTGGTTCAGAGCAGGAGGAACTCGTGTTAGTTCTTAGCTCATCTAGTAGCTTCCAATTTTATCTAATCTAACACACTCTTAGAGGGCTGCGATGGTCAACAATCCATTTTACATTTTAACTTAGAACTTTGATAACTACATCTTAGATATATAAATATGTATACATATATATTTGATAACTATATTTTGTGTTCCTTTTGTTAAGAAAAGATGCTTTTATAATTATTTATATATTATATATATTATATTTTATATAAATTATAAGCTCTGTGTGCAAATGGGAACTCTATTGTTTATTTTCAGTATGTGAACTCCTAAAAGGTAGCAAAGGCAGGGAAGGTGGTCATTTTTTTACTTCCTTTATAAAGCAGTTAATACCACGGATGATTATTCTTCATCAGGACCTTTCTGTTTGATTATTCATTCTAATGGTAGGTTTAAGGGGTATAACTTGGTATATTATCACTGTTGTGTGAAACTAAGTTGAGGAGAGAATAGCTAATTAGTCCAGAGTGACTGAGCAAGCCATAAGTAGAATAAGATTTGACCTCCTACAGTTTGCTTAACATTAGAAAGTCAAATACAGTATTCTATTCTGGAAGTACTTGAAAATAGGAAGGCTTTCAGAAAATGATTATTGAAAATCACCGTCATGTAATCTGGAAAAAAATCTTAAAAACTTAAAAAAACCAGGAGAGCTTTTCATCTGTGTGAACTGGTTTGGGTATAAACCTATTTGAGTATAAAATAAATGCCCTCCTGCCATCTCCATGTTCCAGATTTATTTTTTTATTTATTTTTTAATTTTAAACCCTTAACTTCTGTGTATTGACTTATAGGTGGAAGAGTGGTAAGGGTAGGCAATGGGGGTCAAGTGACTTGCCCAGGGTCACACAGCTGGGAAGTGTCTGAGGCCAGATTTGAACCTAGGACCTCCTGTCTCTAGGCCTGGCTCTCAATCCACTGAGCTACCCAGCTGCCCCCTCCAGATTTATTTTTGTTTTACCTGCATGTCAGAATTACAGTCTAGTAACCATCCTCCATGCCAAGAATTCATTCCTTCTTCATCTTCACCTCTTAGAGTCACTGGTTTTCTTCTTCATTCTTAGAATCTCATATCAAGTACCATTTTCTATATAAAGCCCGTCCCTGATGATAATGATAATAATAGCTAGCACCTTAAGGTTTACAAGTGTGTTACAAATATTATCTAATTCAGCCTCATAACAAACCTTGGAGATAGATGCTGTTATTATTATCCTCATTTTACAGATGAGGAAACTGAGACTGAGAGGTTAAGTAACTTGCCAAGGGTCACAAAGCAAATATATTTCTGAATCTAGGTTTGAACTCAGGTCTTCCTGACTCTAGGACCAGTGCTAAATCCACCAAGCCACACCTAGCTGTCTACCAATAAATTTACCTGGTATCTATTTTATATATACTCACATAATTCCTGAAGGGTAGAGAGAGTCTCCTTTTTGTCTTTGTATCCTCAGTGTCTAGCACAATGCTTGGCACTTAGTAGGCTTGTTTACTGATTAGTGATGGCCACTGCTTTGCCTTAGGGTAATTGGAAGATTTCCCACCCGTTTCTTTGTCTTGGAAATAAAGCAATATTATTGCCACCAAAACTATTATTACAACTCAGAGGCCATGCCAGCAAACATGGTAGTTGGCTTAAGGAAATCTCAATAACATCCTCCTCAATCATTTTTATATTGTATTGCCTCATAAACTGGGCATTTCAAGGGCAACAACTCGGGTTCACTTTCTCTGTGCTTTGCCTATGTGGAAAAAAACATCTTGACCACATCTCTGAAGGATAGGATGAATTTTCTTTCCCTCTAGCTCAAGTAAAGAATTTTCTTCCACCAGCAGAAATTTCATTCCATTCAGAAGACTAGCCTTTCGACTGAAACTTGAAAAAAAAAGGTGCTTATTTCCCTCCCAACTGAAGTACCTGCTAATAAAATGCCATAGATGATATATTGGACCACAATTTTATGCTTCCTAAAGAAGTCACAAGTCGCATCATATTTCTTTTCCAGGTACCTGCGAAAATGCCAAAAGAGACAAGGTAAAGAATTTAAGTGGAAAGAAACAAATGACTCTCATCTCGCCCCCCAGGCCCCCACACCTTTTTTAGAAGTGGCAGGTGTTGGCCACATTCTATATATCAATAAGTTAGGCCAATTTTTTTTTCTTTTTTTTCTTTTGTCTTAAAAATGTTATTTGTTTTAAGGGACATCTCTTTGGGAGGGAAAAGTAGAGAGATGATATGGAAAGTTATGGTGATATAAAAAACAAAATATATCAATAAATTTTAAAAAATGAATGTCATCTAAGGAAAAGCAACAACTGAGGTAAATTTCGAATGGGACAGGGGTTGCTAATAGTCCAGGGGAAGTTGGGGGATATCTGTCCAATAACTATTATCCTACTGAAAATTTCCAAAGTAGTAATGGTGAAGAGGTCAAGGTGAGGTAGAAAAGGAATGGAATTTTTATTAACTGAGTATTATGATGCATCTGAAAAGTTTGAAAATGGAATATTAGAAGAATAATTCCTACCAATTCAAACCCAAGCAATGAGTTTTGGGAACAAAACCCTTTTCATTCAACTAAATCCCTAGTGAAAGATGAGGTAATTTAAATCTGCAATTGAATCATTTCTAATCAATGAAATTACAGAATGTTCAATGAACCCTGAAAAGAAGCCTGAGCCATTCCTACTAAACTGATTCCATTTAATTTAATTTGTAACAACCATTTAATTCCATTTGTAACAATTTGCTTCAGTGATTCAGGACCCTTAAGTTTGCTTGCAATCAAATCAAAGCAAGAAATAATCAATCAGGCAATAAGCCATTAAGTACTTACTTTGGGCCAGGCATTGTGCTAAGTGCTGGGGATACAAAAAAAGAAAAAGGCAAAAGACAGCACCTTTTCTCAAGGAGCTTATAGTCTAATATAGGAGACAGCATGCAAAAAGCTGTTACAGATAAATTACATGAAAGATAAATTAGAAATCATCGATTGAAGGAAGCCAAGTTAGGAAAGGATTCTTTATTTTCTTCATGAGTTTTCTTGTATGTGTGTTATGTATCTTTTTTTCATAACATAATGAATATGGAAATATGTATTGCATGAGAGCTTACATATAACATATATAACCTATGTTAGATTACTTGCCTGGGAGGGGAGAAGGGAGGGAAGAAGGGAATTTGGATCACAAAATGTCAGAAAACAAACGTTAAACTTTTTTTCCTACGTGTATTTGGGAAGAACACAACAAAAACATTACTTGAAGAAAAAAAAAAAAGGATTCCTATAGATAGTGGGATTTTAGATAGGAGTAGAAGGAAACCAGCAAAGCCAAGAGTTGGAGATGAGGAGGGAGGGTTATCTAGGTGTATGGACAGAAGGGAAGATGCCCAGACACTGCAAACAAATTATTTTCAAGAACTGCCCAAAGGATAAAATCTATATGTTAATTAGCAATAGGATCAAAGGTCACACTAATTTATTTGACTGTATTCTGATGAAATATTTGGCAACTTTATGATGCTCTAAAATGTCGTTAGTTTCCAAATAATGTTTTTTATGAAAAATCTTTTTATTATTATGTACATACAAAATTGCACACTTTCTTTTCATATTGAATAAAAGGTATGGGAAAATTTACTGAAATCCAAAAATAGGTTCTATAATGGTAAGGGGCATTGTTTATATTACAAAGTGTAATTTAGAAGTATGGGGGAAAATGTAATTGTGATTGAGTTTTTTGTTTCCAATCTTTCACTTAGGAAAGGTTTTCAAATGATTTTCTTGTACACACTTAATTTTTTGTTGTTGTTGTTGTTCTAGAAAGCATACATAGTAGCCAGGTAATCAGAGCTGAACCTTTACGTAAGGAAGAAGTGGGTTCAGGTCCTAACATAATTTCTGTGACCTTGGGTAGAAAGGCATTATACTGAAAATTTTGATCAATAGTTCTAGAATGAGAGTTCTTGGGTTTAAATGAACACTTATGATACCACCTTGGACCTCAGTTTCCTCATTTGAAAAGTGAGTGTAGTTGGACTAGATGGCCTTTGAGGTTCCTTCTAGTTCTAGCTCTATGATCTTATGATTAATTAAAGTTGCTCTAGGCAACTCTTCAAATCTCAGAGTTACAGATGAGGCACCCATCTATATTGATGGAGTTTATAGACTTAATATTTTCTTCCATCCCTCTATGCTTTAATCCTCCAATTAAATATGTATAGCTCTCGACCTAGAATTAGGAAAATCTGAGTTCAAATCTGCTTACTAGTTATGTGACTATGGACTTCTATCCTCAGATTTTTTTCTATAAAATGGGTATAATATCACTTCCATCTCAGAACTGTTGTGAGCATTACATGAGATTAATATTTGTTTTTTTCTTAAAAAACAAAACAAAACAAAAAAACCCTTGCCTTCTGTCTTGGAGTTGGGAGTATCAATTCCAAGACAGAAGGGCAAAGGCGAGGTAGGCATTTGGAGTTAAGTGATTTGTCCAGGGTCACATACCTAAAAGGTGTCTAAGGCCAAATTTGAACCCAGGTCCTCCCAATTCCAGGTCTCTCTATCCACTAGCTGCTCCTGAGATTAACATTTGTAAAGCATTTTGCAAAACCTTAATGTGACGTATAAATGGTAACTAGTATCAGTTATTAGGACCATCAAGGCAACATGTTAAAATTTAGGGGACATGGATAATTGTGACATCTTATAAGGTAAATTTATTTGCAGGCTAATTTCTTAAATCTCGAAGGATAAAAGAAAACTTCCAAATCTGTCTCTGTTTTTGTCCCTTGTGTACCTCATACATAATCTAGCTAGAAATATGTTACCAATGTTTGGTTATCTATCAGAAATGAATCTGGGCATCCTGTTGGTGTGTTTTCCCATAAACATTAGCTGAAACATGAGTACCTCTTTCCCACTCAAAGGGCTTTCTTGGCCTCTGGAGTCTTATAGTGTTTCAAGGAATCTTAAGAAAAGATGAAATTGGAAGAGAAGCTCAGGTTTCTCTGGGTAAATGTCCTTGAAAGTTGATACATGATGAGAACATTTTGGCTTCTGTGCAATGCTTCTCAACCTTGATTTTGTAATATCTTCAGTTATCTCAAGGGCTATCAAGACATTTGCCCCCTTAAAGTCTCAAAAATCAAAATTCAAAAAAAAAAAATCAAAATTCATTTTTGATAACTTCAAATGATATACTGACAAACTTTTAAAGTAGGATCTCATGTTGTCATAAAATCAGAGATTTTAGGGTATTGTAGATTCCCTGGAGTTTATAGAATACTCAACCCAACAAGTATTTAAATGCTGACTCTGCCTGGTACTGGACTAGTCAGGAGATAAAAGCAAGAAGAATGAAATAATCTCTATTTGCAAGGAGGTATTTTATGATCGATTTAGAAGTTTAGTTTCAGCATAGAAAGAATTTATTCATGTTAACTTGCTGTTTTCCGTTTGTAATTTTCTCTTACAGATGGATTAGGCTAGACTATAGAGCCATGGCTGAATTTAAAGGCTCAAATGAAAGAGCCCCAATCACCTAGCATATGCTGCATTTACTCCCTTCAGTGCAGGGGCACTAGTTGGGCTCATGAGGTCCATGACCATCTCTATTTTTACTAACTGCTAACTGAAATTTAGCATTTCATTCAGTTATGGATTTAAAAACAACAACATTCTGAGAAGGTATCCATAGATGTCACCAGTTTGCCAAAAGGGTCCTGGACACACAAAAAAGGTTAAGAAGCCTTGCAGGGACTCAGAGGCTTGAGGGTCAGTCACAGTGCCAAGGCAAAGTGAGCCCTTGAAACTTGTCCCCATCCCTACAAATTGGTCTTGTGGTAGCCTGAAGGTTCTGACAGGCTTTTTGAAAACTTCTATTTGAAGTAAGGGGAGCTGTCAACTGGCCAGTCAGTCCTGTGCTCATTGTGGCAACATATTGCAACAAGTCAGTACTCTCTAGCCCCCTCTCTGTAGTCTTCTCACAGCCAGAGAGACCATTGCAGGAAAGAGATGGGAATGTGGCCATTGTGGGCTCTTTTCTAGGGCTAGTATCCCAGGGACTAAATAATTTGTATCCAAACAGAATCAAGAAAATAATAGGGACAGCTAGGCAGTACAGTGGATAAAGAACCTGGGTGGAAATCTGGCTTCAGACAGTTCTAAGCTGTATGACCCTGGGCAAGTCACCTAACTCCTAACACCTAATGCCTGGCCCTTACTACTCTTCTGCCTTAGAAATGATACTAAATTGATTCTAAGATAGAAGGTAAAGATGAAAAAGAACTACATAATGATGACAACAATGTCAATGGAAACAAAACAAACAACTCCAACAAAACAGAATGCTCAAAAATTATAAAATCCAAGTCTGTTCTTAAAGAAGAGATATGCTTGTTGACTTGAATGGAATAATGAAGTATCTTAGAGCCTAGTCCAGGAATATGATTTCCCCATTATGACTAAGGAAACAAAAAAAGCTCAAGGATACCCAGAAAGAAATCCTAAGGATTAAAGGAATTTACCTAAGATCCCCTCCGAGCTCTAGGAGAGAGAACACAGAGATGCTTCTGGTCATTACTTGGGAATTCATCCTGCCCAACTTGATTTGTTTAGAAAGTGTAGGTGGTTGCAGGGAGCCATAGTCTCTGCAGGGGCCTTAAGCCCTTTACTTCAGTCCCTTTCTGGAGTTCCTCAATACATATCTCAGGAAAAGCCCAGACTCAGGAAAGCCCACTTATGAAAGGTAAGTTTAAAGGATGCCCCTTCTGAAGAGTTCTGAGGAACTCAGTGTCCCTCCACCTGAGCCCCATTTGGAGGGGTCCATTGATTTGACTCTTCAAACAACTGAGAGCAAATGTACTGTTTTCATATGCTGACTGGTCCATGAGGGAACAAACACTAATTCCCTGTATTAATCTTTTATGATCAGACATGGACATGATGTTTGTTCTTCCCATTGATGTCAATTGCTATAGCCAAGGGCAATTGCTAGTAGGAAAGGACAATAGCTATGAATTTATTTATCCATTCCAGGACACAGGAGATGTCTTTAAAGAAACATAACTCTAGGGGGCACCTGGGTAGCTCAGTGGATTGAGAGCCAGGCCTAAAGACGAGAGGTCCTAGGTTCAAATCTGACCTCAGACACTTCCCAGCTCTGTGACCCTGGGCAAGTCACTTGACCCCCATTGCCTACCCTTACCACTCTTCTGCCTTGGAGCCAATACACAGTATTGACTCCAAGATGGAAGGTAAGGGTTTAAAAAAAAAATAATAAAAAGAAAAAAAGAAAAAGAAAAAAAGAAACATAACTCTGAATTTTCAGGTTTCTTTAAATGTGTCTTTTTAAAATATTTATTTATTTATTAGCCCTTAACTTCTGTCTTAGAATCAATATTGTATATCAGTTCTAAGACAGAAGATCAGTGAGGGCTAGGCAATGGGTCAGTAAGTGACCTGCCCAGGATCACACAGTTGGGAAGTATATGAGGTTGAATTTGAACCTAGGACCTCCCATCTCTAGGCCTGGCTCTCAATCCACTGAGCTACTCACCTGCCCCCTAAATGTGTCTTTTAAAAAAAGTAGACTTAGTTTTCCGTTTCTCCCTCTCCAAAAAATCAGTACATTTAGTGAAACTGGCATACAGGATAGTCATAAAACAGAGGAATGAGTTTATCTGAAAAATAAACAACCTCTTACCTTCTTTCTTAAAATTGGTAATAAGTATCAAGTTGATGGGCTCCTTGAAATCTCTGTGGGGTCCAAGGGCTCTAGATTGAGCACCCTTGATTTAAGGCAACATTCTGAGAAGGTTTAAGTTACGGAACAGTTGGCCCTCGCTAGGAGCTCTCTATATTAATAATAATCACAAGTTCGTTGAAAAAAAATTGAAATTGTAAATCCTTTAATTGGTAATAAAATTACTTTTTAGCTTAATACCTGGTAAAATTGATCAAGTTGGGAAAAGAGGCTGGCTCCGAATTTGTGGATGGTTTACAATGATAAATGTCTGGGCCATTATTATTTTTTTACTTTATTAATGGGGTCTTGGATTAATTGTGCATATTAACATATTTTACCTTTTTGGTTTTTTTTTTTTTAAAGGAAGAAACCTGAATTATTTGATTAGAGCAACAAATCCTTCATTATACTGATGATATACCTCTGGTCAAATCAGAATTAGATCTGAGATCTATCTGGGATATTGGTAAATGGGGACTACCAGAATATCACTGACAGTATATCAAATGATCAAGTGGTAAGAATGCTGGATCTGGAGCCATAAATTGTGGATTCAAGGACCATCTTGTTCATTTAGTCACTGTGAGACTGCAAACAAATCGCTTCACCTTTTGGGGGCATTGGTTTCTTCACTGGTAAAATAAGGGGATCGAACAAAATTATTTCAAAGGTCCTTTCCAACTCTAAGTTTTGAAATCCCATGACGTTCAAATCCAAAGGCAATTTTGAAGGCAATCTAGGGCATTTTGTCATTAGACTTTGTAGCCCTGTGCCTAGCACAGTGCTTTGGACATAGATGTCACTTAATATATGTTTGTTGAACTGAAGTGACCTGCACCTTTTCACAAAGCCTCTGACAGAGGGGACTATCATAATGAAGTATAAATTGGAAAATAGTTTTTATTCAGGTTGTGTTGTCCCAAGAAGTACAAATATTCAAATGTACTGAGCTTGTCCTGATCCATCAGAAGGATTTCCATCTGGTGGGCGAATCTGTAAAAAGCCTGGGATGGGGAGGGGCACAAAGGATTCTATTCAGAAAATCAGGCTCTTTGGTATGGAGAAAAGATATATTGTAGGAAATTGGCTCCATTGATGACCATAAAGCAGAAAAGAAATGAGAAATGCTTGAAATTTTCTATCATGGGATAGGCAAATGCAACCCTGGAAGGTGCGAAGACACGTACAGAATCCATTGGGGCCAACTTATTCCCAAGGGAAGTTAACTGTTCAGGCTGTAAAGGTGGTATGTTTAACCCATCTGTTCCAGGCTATACTGTCCAGCTTATTTGTAGCTCTCTACTTTCCTTTCCAAAATCTTTTTCTCTTGCCTATATGCTCTTTGGCATCTTGTTTAGAACACCACATAAAGACATATATAGAAGAAGGAAGTAAGAGTCTTAGAATGTCTATACAAGGGTTACTTGGTGCTCCATGATGGAGAGTAAAATGAAGACTGAAGGATTTAGAATTGAAAATGGCCTTAGGAATCATCTAATCCAGCCCCTTCTTCTTACAGAAAGTTAGATGCTTTAATGTAGGGAATGTCAGACTTGGAGTTAGGAAATTCTGGATTTTAATACTTCTTTAGGCACTTATAAGGTATGTGATCCAGGGCAAGTTACTTATTTTCTCTCAGCCTGTTATGCATCCACCTTTCCATCTACCCATCCATCTCTCCCTCTTCCTTCCCCACCTCTCTCTCCCTCTTTATCTGTCTCTGTCTTTCTATTTGTCTGTCTCTCTGTTTCTCTCTCTTCCCCTCTGTATCTCTCTCTCCCTCTGTATCTCTCTGTCTCTCTGTCTCTTTCTCTGTCTGTCTGTCTGTCTCTCTCTACTCCTAGAAAATAGAAATAAGAGCACCTATGTGGCACACCTATTGTAAGAATGAAATGAAATCAATGAGATAATATGGGTAAAGTGCTTTGCAAATCTTAAAGCACTATATAAAATGCTATTTTTTATAGATGAGGAAATTTAAAGGCTGATGAGATTATAACTGTCAGTATAAGAAACTGAGTGTTTAAAAAGCAGAAACCTAAAATAAATGAGATGGTCAGATAGTAATTAATTGTATGAACTCAATCTTAAATTAATGAAAGAACTGGAAAATGGGATTACTGAGCTTATGTTAGAAATTCTGAAGAATAGAAGTAGCATAATTTTAGAGAAGTGCAAATATTATCTTGTTTTTCAAAGAAATAGAGTGTGAGTGTGCAAAACATGAACCTAGTTTCTATTTCTATTCCTAGAAAAAATTTAGAACATGTTGTTAAAAGGAAAATTGATTAGTATTTATGAAGGGAAACAATAGTCACAAAAAGTCAGTATTATTTCATTAAGAGAAACTGGCCATACTAATCTCATCTTCTTAAAAAAATCCCAGCAGCAACTTTTACTTTATGTCTTATTATCAAAGGCAAGGGCTAGGCAACCAGGGTTAAGTGACTTGGCCAGGATCACATAGCTAGATCATATCTGAGGCCAGAGTTGAACTCAGGCCCTCTGGTCTTTAAGCCTGACGTTCCATTTACTCTGCTAGTTAGCTGCCCCTTGTCATTTTTTTTTTTTTTTGACAAAGTAACTAGATTGATAGAATAGACTGTACGGCACCCTAGACTGAGAGCCTGCCTTAGAATCATGGAAATCTGACTTGAAATCACACACTATCTGTGTGACTCTGAGGAAGTCACTTGACCTCTCTGCTTCTCCGGCAACTCTGTAAGACTACAATTTACAGAGCAGGTACTGATCTGCATTGGTACTGGAAGCTTCGTCATTGGGAATTTCACATAACATTGAAATCGCAGGTCCAATCAATTCCTACTCACAACCCCATTCAAAAACAACCATAACAAAACCCTAAACTAAACTGATAGGCTGGGGAACTACTGTGGACCAAGTAAATTTAGGTTGCAGCAGATCATTTGATAAAGTTTCTCATGCTTTTCTTGTGGACAAGATACAGAAATATCAGTAAGATGAATACATCATCCAATGGATTCAGAAATAATTGACCAACTCCAAAAGAATAGTCATTAATGGGTCAATGGAGAGATGTTTCAAGGGCAGTGCCTCAGGGATCATCTGTCTGTCCCTGGCCCCGTCCTGTTTAATAGTTTTAAATCAATAACTTAAATGAAGGCATGCTTGTTAACTGCGAATGGCAAGCATCTGGGAGAGATAGTCAACACATTGGATACATCCACAGGCTAGAATTATGGGTTGACTAAAGTAAAAGGAAATGTAATAAATAAATAGAAATAAATAAAGCCTTGTGTGTTTGGGTTCCAAAAGTCAAACTGCAGGATTGGATGGATGAGGTATGACAGAAAGAAAAGTTCCCACGGAAAAAGATCTGTGGGGCAGCTAGGTGGCTCAGTAGATAGAGAGCCAGGCCTGGAAATAGGAAGCCTTGGGTTCAAGTCTGGTCTTACACACTTATTAGTTTTGTGGCTCTGGGCAAATCAGTTAACCCCTAATGCCTAGTGGTTACCTAGTACTTACCACTGCCTAGTACTTACCACTCTCCTGCCTTGGAACTAATGCATAGTATTGATTCTAAGACAAGATAAGGTTTTTGTGTTTTTTTTTTTTTTTTCAAAGAAAGAAAAAGATCTAGGGATTTTGGCAGATTGCCAGTACTGAAATAGAAGATGGTAATATGTTTTGACTAAATCAGAGGACAGATTCATTTGTCCCCTAGTTTCTGATCATTATTTTGTGATTTTTAGAGACATGGAGTTGGTGAAAGAGCAAAGAAACTCAAACCATCATTCTTTCTGTGAACCTACCTCACATATGACAGTCATGCCCGAAACTCAAAAGAACTAAGTCCCATTGAAATTCCCCAGATGTCTAATAGATTTTGGAATGTGATTATTATATTACAGATACTACAAGTCTTGAATCTCTGATAAGCTCCTTGAAGAAATGCACCATATGCTACCATCTTTTTATTTATTTATTTTTGGCATTTCCCATGGCTTCTATGCTAGGGCATGGTGCTCTAGGTGCATAGTAGCCATTCAATGAAATCTTATTGATTTATAGCAAATATTCAACAAAAAAAATACCTGTAAAGTTGAATACCATTCAAAGATTCTTAATCATAGATCTCAGATAAGCTATAGTTGTAATATGCTATTTTGGGGGAAATTCTAGTAATTTACGTTTTTTTCTGGTGATTTAAATGTATTGGGTCATAAGATTTAGAGTTAGAAGGGACTTCAGAGGATATCTAGTTCAAATTCCTTATTTTTACAGATGAGAAATTTGAGACCCAGGGAAGTAATGTTATTTGTAGGCATGTAGGTAGTTCCAGAGTGAGATTTGAACCCAAGTCTTCCAGAGCCAGTGCTCTTTCTATTCAGCTTCAAATGTCTTCTCAGTGACCTCAGAGAGATCTGCCAAGTAGGCAGAAATCTAAAGGAACCTCCTTACCAGCTCTCACATGATTTTATATACACACATGTATATATGTATACATACAAATATATATATATATACATATGCATACATGTAGGCATATATATATATATATTTTTTTTTTATTTATTTGCCCTAACTTTCTATTATCTTAGTAAGAACTCTAAGACAGAAAGGCAAAGGCTAGGCAAAGAGGGATTAAGTGACTTGCCCAGGGTCACACAACTAGGAAGTATCTGAGGCCAGATTTAAGTCCTCTTGACTCAAGGCCTGACACTATTCACTGTGCTACCTAGCTCCCTGCTTCATATGATGCTATGATGATTATTTGGGCACCTCTATTCACATGAAGGCAATCAGGGAATAAACAGAATTCTAGACTAGCGTGGATTCATGGAACAAAAAACAATTTATAATCTCCCTTTATTTTATTTTAATTAATTTATTAATTTTTTTGTTTAAATTAAAATTACTGGGTATTTCCCTCCCTCTCTCCCCTCGGTCACTAAGAAAATTTTAAGTCATTTTCTCCTGTTTTGAAAACTATATTTAATAAACTCTCTCACTAGATAAATAATCCCCCTTAGGAGTACTGATGTACACTATTTTTGTCTGTACATCATTGCCATGTAAGGATCAAATGTCAAAAAAAAAAAAAAAAAGACAAGAAGTAAGATGAAGTTTGTGAATTACAATCCAGAAAACTTGATTTTCTAGGACTAGTTTTTCTTGATTTTGCAAAATTGCTTGTCCCTTCCTTCTTCCTTGTATCCCATCACTTTTGCCCTTCTCAAAATTTCTTCTTCTCCAATATCTGGAATTTACTCATCTACCCTAGCATCATAGATTTAAAGCTAGAAGGGAACTTGGAGATCATTTGGTTTTGTGAATAAGAAACTGAAGCCCCAAATCAAGATTCAGATTCAGAGTTAAAAACTTCTAGTCTTCTAGCTAGTTGGTATATCCCTGCCTGGGACTTCAGAGGTGAGAAACCAATCAGATTCACCTTGGCAGGACTCTCTACTATCCCCATCAAACACTTGAGTTATCTTAACTCTAGAATTATATTAAAATATGCATTTCTGAGTCCCACATCTATGAGCTTGGGACAACCATATATCAAATCCAGGAAGAAATTTTGTGCAAGATAATTATATCTCACTACCATGGTCTGAAGACCATCATGCCAGAGTGGTCACTTCTTTAGTTGTATCATGTTTTCTACCCTTCTCAGTTCTGCTTTGTGTCAGTACTGGCCCTAGTGTGAAGGGGTTAGTGGTACAAAGGGGTTAATGCTACACTGTGAGCTTATGAGAACCAGTTACTAAGTTTATAATGTAAGCAACTACACTTCAGAAATCAAAAAATGCTACAAATTAGGGCTCGATTCATTATTTTGTTGATTGTTTAGACCTTAGAAAGTGATGCAGAAAATATCAATCAATAAATTATTAAATAAATAAATAAGCACCTTAATTGATTAATGAAAGCTTAAGTGTATATCATGCATATACTTTTCCTCTCCCTGGCAAGGTGATTATTAAAAACACCAGCGCATCCCTTGTCTATTTTCAATTAAGCCCTGAGGTATTGTCTATTAATATTTCCCTTAAACATTCCAAATATTGTTTGTTTTCAGTAATGACTGACCCATCTGATTTTCCATGGGGGAACTTGTCAGTGAGTATGAATGGGGATGAACCTCCATCCAAAAGTAAAGTCATACCCTTTCATATATGTTAATTCACTTTCTTCCATGCTTCTTTTCTGTTTGGGGAAATCTTGTTCAATAGTGAGATGTTCTTCTCCCTGGAAAAAAAAATATAGAAAAAATAAGTACAATCATCTCCTAGACAGAGTGGAGATGGACTCAATTTGTGGCCAGTAAATAGCATTTATTAAGTGCCCTCTATGTTCCAGGTACTATGCTAAAAGCTAGAGATAGAAAGCTCTCAAGGAGTTCACAGTCTAATGGATATAGAAAGAGACATACATTTTTGAACATGGCTAATATGAGAATTGGTTTGCTTGAACATGCCTACATACATAGGTATGGCTTTTCTTTCTTTTTTTCTTTAATACAATGGAAGGCAGGAGGTGGGGAGAGAAATTAAATAAATAGCCGTTAAATTAAAACGAAAACTTAAAAAACAGGATATAGTTAGTACAGTAGAGCAGGGTAGAGTTAAAACAGTAGAATATAGTTAGTATGCTATGATATATGATTTAGTATAAACAGTAGAATACAATATATAGTATAACATATAGAAGAGAACATAGTATATACTACTGCATAGTATAGTACAGCCTGTCTTGGATGAAACCAAACATGAAAGGTAAATGAGTGGAGTAGTCTGGTATAATATTTGGTTCAGTGATGCACAAGATAATATGGTGAGCACTAAAATGGGTCCATTTGCATGAGGAGGTGATTTTAGTTTTATACAGCTTCTACTGGGATAAGACGACTTCTATCTGCACTGGAGATGCCTTATACAAAAAGTGTTAACACTGAGGCAGATGTGAGGCAGAGCCTCATAGTTTTTAGCTTAACATTGGCACTGATAGTACATGCCCTGCTGAGGTCAGGCAATCATATGATATGATATGATAGTGTGGCAATCATATGATATGGAAATCTGTGTCCTAGTGGATGCAGGTGATTTGGCCATAGCAGCTAAGTAGTTCCAAGGCAGAAGAGCAGAAAGGGCTGGGCAATTGTGGTGAAGTGACTTGCCCAGGGTCATACAGCAAGAAAATGTCTGAGACTTCCTGGCCGTATACCTGGCTCTCTCTCTACTGAGCCATTTAGTTGCCCTGGTGGGGTTATATTTCAATAAGACCAAATATGTATCCTTGTTCCACCTTAAGAATGGTGTAGTTTCCAGGAATGCCTTCAAACTCTTGAGCAAAAAGATTTTTTAATTAAAAAAATTTTAAATTAATTATGTTATTTTAATTTAATTTTTATCTTTGCCCTCTCCCTGCCCTCCCCACACCATAGAAGGTATCACCTGGCAAACAGATATGTGTATATAAATTATGTCTTCATCTTTCTACTTATCAGGTCATTCTCTTGAGGTGAACTTTCACGAGTTAATTCTTCAAATATCAAATCTGTAACTGTTTATAATGTTCTCTTGGATCTATTCATTTCACTTTTTATTATTTCAGGTAGTTCTTTCCAAGTTTTAAAAAAAATAATCTGCTTATCTTTTCTAATGGTGCAGTAGTATTCCATCACAATCATATACCACAATTTGTTTAGCCATTTCCCAGTTGATGGATACCCCCTTGATTTCCAGTTCTTTGCCACCACAAAGAGAACTGATATGAAGAATTTTTTTAAAATTCCAAGAGATGGCTATATCTCCTTTAAAAATCTGGTGTTCAATCTCTGTATGTCCTCTATAAAATGAGTGTTGTGTGAAGCTGCCAGCTAGCTCATGGAGTGAAGATTCTGGTATCAACTTTTCTGGGTTGACTCTTAGTGATAAGGTAAGGAAAAGAATCAAGCATGACTCTCAACCAGAAGACTGGGAATTTATTTAAATATGGCTCCATGGAGGTTCAGTAGCATCCAATATCTGATTCAGGCTATGGGTGGCCTCCCAATGATTGTTAGCTAAAAACTGAATTGATCAGAAAGCAAATAATGGTGTCTTGGCTCTATGATGCTATGACAATCTGTTGGCTCTAGAAGGAGTAGAGAAAAACTTGAAACAAGTGATGAGATATTATTTTAAACAGCATCTAGTCTGTAAACCCAACCAAGTTACGTAAAGTAAATTCTATTACCTCAATGGTTGCGGCCTCAATTGTTTTTTAAATGAGGGAGGCATCATTTACCTGATAGGCAGTCTGGTTATTGATTCACAGAGCCAGACCATACTGCGACCCATTGAATGGGGCCAAGAGATTTGGACTCTGGAGATAAGCACTGTCAGTGTAGGGCATCAGATGAAATGCACAGTAGTTTTTAGCTGAGTGACGCTATTAACTGATGGTATGATGCTCTTTTAAATAGACCAGTCAAGGGGCAGCTGGGTAGCTCAGTGGGTTGAGAGTCAGGCCTAGAGATGGGAGGTCCTAGGTTCAAATCCGTCCTCAGACTCTTCCCAGCTGTGTGACCCTGGGCGAGTCACTTGACCCCCATTGCCCATCCTTACCTCTTCTACCTAGGAGCCAATACACAGAAGTTAAGGGCTTAAAAAATAATTAACCAACTAATTGATTAATTAATTAAGTGGGCAAGTAAATAATTAAATAAATGAATGAGTAAATGGACCAGTCAAAACCACCAAAGTGCTGGAAAAAAACCAACTGAGATTTAGGGTAAATGTAATAGTTCCAGATCTGAAAGAGACCTTAAGATCAAATTTAGTGATCTTGGAAATAAGAACTCTAATGTAGGGGATGACTAGCTATTTGGATCCTTTGCCATAATTAAAAACAGAGGCCGCATTTATCCTCCACTGCCTTTCTTTGTTCCATGAAATGATGGCATGTAGAAATATCCTTCTTTACATGACTTTCGAATGAGTTTGTATTCTAAATTAGTGCTTCTTTGGCTTCTGCCTTTCTTTGCTTGGCAAGTAAATCAAGCATTCAGTGACTAAGGATTTTTACAAGTCCTTTTGTTCTGTTATGAAAATTATACTTAATAAATCTGTGTATAAAAGGTTTTTAAAAATATGTCACTTAACATAGGCAGTACCATACCCTTTGAAAACAGATATTCTGCCCTCCAATTGGTCAGAGCTGTCAGAATTGAGAAATATCAGATAGTTTGTCAGCATTTGGCCCAGAAAGGCTGGAAGATAAACTGTAAGACACTGATAGTGGGGGCCCTGGGAAAATGGTTTCTATCTATGGACACTGTTATCTAAATTAAAGATCAGTCTAAGATGTGCTAGCTTGATGAAGAAGTTGATGGTACAGGACTGCACTGAATGCAGCAGGAACTTAATATAGCATAATAGGAGTTACACAGTATTTGGAATGAACTCTTAAAAAGAATATAGTTACAAGTGACTGTGAGTCTTTATTTGTTTATATAGTGTTCTATGATGTTCCCAAATCTATGTGGATTTTCTAGATTGTGGGTGCTCCATGCCCTTAACTCCCAAGATGTAGATGGGATCCTGGTAATTATCAGGTTTGTACATATCATTTCTGGTAGACTATAAGCTCTATAAAAGAAAAGATCTGCTTAAATTATCTTTGTTGCTCCCCTATTTGTTATTGTTGATACCAGCTTCTCATGACTCCATTTGGAGTTGTCTTGGTAAAGATACTGGAATGGTTTGCGATTTCCTTCTTCATTTCTGACAGATGAGGACACTGAGGCAAACAGGTTAAGTGACTTGACCAGAGTCACATAGCTAGTAAGTACCCAGGACTCTATCCTAGTACCACTAACCCTAAATTTATTCTCCTATTTTCTAACAACTAACAACTATGTTAATTGCTAAATAGACAGTAGTTGATGGAATGGAATAATGTTTTTATTTCCATGCTGATACTGAAGGAAGGTGATGCTGAACTCTTTCCTCTCCACAAAGTCTTTAGTTATGTGCCATATGTTTTTATCATTATCTTCTCTACCAGTCCTATCCCAAGGAGCTTGGACAATCTCTCAAATATTTAGATATTCTTCTTTCTTTCTCTTTTTTTTAGAAATTCTTTCTAACAAGATCTATATTTGGCTTGGACTTCGGCTTCTATAACTTAAGCTAACATTTCTTGCCTTGGGAAGAGAGACTAGGGAAAAAAGGGAACTGGTGATATAACCTAGAAAAATGAGAGATGTCAGCAAAATGAGAGGCCCTGTGTCATCTCATTAGGAAAAGGAATTGGATCAAAAGTCAAAAGATCTGTGTTCAGATTCTGGTTATTATAATTATTATATATATATATATATACTTCTCATCTTTAAAATAAGGGGGTTGAATTAGGTGATCTCCAAGATTCTTTCTAGCTCTAAATCTATGAAGATCTCATTAATCTTTTGCTGTCCTATTAGGACAATAGCCTAGAACTATTTTCCCTTTTTATCTTATGCATTTTTTTTGTTTCTTTTTAAAAACAGATGTGAATTCTATGTGGAGAACTCTTCTCTAATATACTTCTTCTGCAACTTATATTCAGAGAGAGGGGCAGCTAAGTAACATATGGGATAGAACACCAGGTATAGAGTCAGGAAAACCTGGGTTCAAATCTGACCTCAGATACTTCTTAGATGTGTGACCTTGGGCCAATCACTTAACCCCATTGCCCTTGCTGCTCTTCTGTCTTAGAATTGACAGAAGCTAAGGGCTTACTACTACTACTACTACTACTACTACTACTACTACTACTACTACTACTACTACTACAACAACAACAACAACAACAACAACAACAACAATACAACAACAACTTATATTCAGAGTTGCCTGAGGCACTAAGTAAGCTGATTAGGCCAGTATATGTCAGATGTAGGATTTGAATGCAGGTCTTCTTAACTCCAGAGTTTGGCCTTCTGACTAATTCAAAATGCTATTGAGGTATATTTCCTTTCCTCCAGATCACTAAGTGTCCCATTACTTTTGTGCCTTGGAATCACAACCCCCCCCCCCAACTATAGTTTGTGTTTCTTTTCAACAATAATGATCAAAAAAATAATAAAATCTTACCTGCTGAGTATGTATACTATCCCCATTGTATTCATTACGATTTCTTAGTGAAGATCTTCCTGACCCACTCTGGTCCTTGATATCTTCCCCCTTAAAGAAAAGTAGTATTAAAAAAATCAATAAAGAAAAACCAGCATTTAAATAAATAAATAAGTGAACAAATGAAATAAAAATAAAAAAATTAATTAAAAAAATCAAGAACAATTGTGTTTTCTTTTGAGATTTTTGCGATTTCTTTTGAGCTGCAAAGTTTGAGAATGAATTCAGGGCTCATCAGAAGAAAGGTAGATACTGATAAAAGTCATTGGGGTGGAGTGTATGGATTTGGAGAAAGGAAAAAGACAGTAAAGCTGAAATAAGAGAGCAATATGGGCAAGAAGCTAGAGGGCTGGCTTTGGCATCAGGAACCTCTGGGTATAGGAGCTGTGTTAGGCATTCAATATGAAACTGACTGTGTGGTCATGGGCCAGCCACAATTTCTCTGTGGCCCAGGTAGATCTCTTAGATTGGGTTATTAATCTTATTGTTAACCATTCTTAGATTGAGTTGTTAATCTAATAATTCCCCCTTTGCTGCCCCATTTATTTTTATTTATTTATTTATTTTTAGGCCCTTACCTTCCACCTTGGAGTCAATACTGTGTATTGGCTCCAAGGCAGAAGAGTGGTAAGGGTAGGCAATGGAGGTTAAGTGACTAGCCCAGGGTCACACAGCTGGGAAGTGTCTGAGGCTAGATTTGAACCTAGGACCTCCTATCTCTAGGCCTGACTCTCAATCCACTGAGCTACCCAGCTGCCCCTGTCCTGTGTATTTTTGGTGCTATTAACTGAACTTTTTTATTAGCTAGAGAGTAATGTCAGACACAGGAGATGCGTTGGGTGCTCTACAATGCAGTAGGGGGGATATAGAATCTGAAATACTGATTGACGAAAACCTACTTTTATCAGTCCTCAGGATGATTGGCTGCTCCTGCCACCTGGTGGCAGAATCAGGAACTACCTCCATGCATAGTATGGTACTAGCTTATATTTTACTTTAAAGATAAATATAGAGGGCATATTAAAAAAACAAACAAACCTTAACACAAACAATCTTTTGAATGTGATCTACTAGCCTGAATAATCTCTAACCCACTATATGTTATTATGGATAACCTGCTTATTACCTTAAAAACTTCTTGTTTTGCATTCAGAGCCCTTGGCAATCGGGTTCTTCCCTCCCTTTCAGGATTATTATATATTGCTGCAGCATTTGCCTGGAATATATAGTACCCCTAGCTTCCTCCATGGGACTGCTAAAGGGCCACCTCCTACATGAAGCCTCTTCTGATTTCCCTATTTTATCATATCATTGTAATATTGACTACAGTATAATTGGAAAGAAGTTAGGACGTCATCTAGTACAGATTCAGGGCAGCCAGGCGGTACAGTGAATAGAGCGCCAGGTTTGGAGAAAGGGAGACTCATCTTTCTGAGTTCAGATCTGGCCTTGGATAACTACTAGCCAAGTCACTCTGGATCTGTCTCTCGACGGCTTGTCTCAATTTCCTCATCTGTCAAATGATGTGGGGAAGGAAATGACGAACTCTCCGGTGTCTTTGCCCAAAAAACCCCAAACGGGGTCATGAAGAGTTGGACAAGACTCAACAACAAATACAGTTTTCTCATTTTACAGATGAGGAATCTGAAGCTAACTGGTTGTGGTGAATTGGATCAGAGGTTTAGAACAGGAAAGAATCTTGCAATTGACCGGTGAAGAAACTGTTCAGGTTCACAGTCAGCAATGGGCAGAACAGGGGATTTGAACCCAAAGCTCCTCACTGTAAGTCCTATAGCAGCTATCTACCTTCCAGGGGCTAGTGCCCTCCCCGTGGTAGTTCTGTATTTTATATTTACTTTTCCATGTATATAGTGCTCCTCCCCAATAAAAATGTAAGCTCTTCAGGTTAGTGGCAGACTCTATTTTTTTTTATGTTTGTTTTTTAGTCCCACATATGCCTAGCACAATGCCTGGCAAATGGTAAGTGCTTCTTGAAAACTTGGCACTATATGTGGCTATTGATAAGTTTTTTTTTTCCACAGCTGTTCTTTCTTTATTTGAGACCAGTTTAGCCTTACTATAACTTCTACTCATTGCTTCCAGTGTTCTCCTCTGGAGGTCTACCCCTAACAAACTTATAAACTCCCACTGAGATCTCTGCCTATTGTGATTATGGGTTACTGGCTGAATATGACTTAATTTATTGGCCACCCCAAAAGCATGCTTAAAAAAACCAACTCCTCGCCTTCCTTACCTTCTTCTTAGAATCAATACTATATATTGTTCTAAGGCAGAAGAGAGGTAAGGGCTAGGCAATGGGGGTTAGATAACTTGCTCAGGGTCATACAACAAGGAATTATCTGAAGTCAAATTTGAACTCAGGATCTCCAGGCTGGGATCTCCATCCATGGAGCTACTTAGCTGCCTCCAAATATACTTTTAAGTGGCTCCCTGGTTGCACTATTAAGGGCCTGAGGTACTTAAATTCTTTATTTTCTTTTTCCTTTTCCTTAATACTTATCACTAAAAGGCACATTCATATAACTAACATCTACTAGGACTGGGTCTAATTGCAGTCATTGCCAAGCACAGAACAGTTTAACTTAATAGCTATGGAGTTAAGAAAGTCAGGTTGCATGTGTAACTGGCTTCCCCAATCTCTCTCTAATTTGGATGGTTACAAGGATTCTCCCACAATGCATCTGGGTCTGTAATCGGCTGACTCACTGGCTGCCCCCAAGCAGATCTCTATGGTCTAGAGGGCCTGGGGTTGGCATTTTCAAACTCCTGTAGCCTTAACACATAGCTGCTGGAAAGGCAGAACAATTAATGGATTTCTTCCCACCTTCTTGTTTTTGTTGGCATCACAAAGAATATATGTGTGTATGCATTTGTATGCCTCTAAATAACCAGGGTTAAATCCAGATCAGGAAATGACCTCTTGGACATAATTGTTGTTGTTCTTTAGTCCTTTCAGTCACATCTGACTCTTTGTGACCCCAATTGGGGGTTTTCTTGGCAAAGCTACCAGAGTGGTTTGCCATTTTCTTTTCCAGTTCATTTTTACAGAGAAGTAAACCAAGGCAAGCAAGGTCAAGTGATTTTCCCAAAGTCACACAGCTAGTTAGTGTCTAAAGCCAGATTTAAACAAAACTGAACAGCAAAATCTTCTGGATGACAACTAAAGACCTGATCCCAGTTTTGTGACCTGTTTGAGGGCTTTCTGTACCTTCTGATCTCCTAGACAGGCTGATTATTCTGTACCAAGTCATGATGCTGTTTCCCAACGACTCGCTATCCAGTGCTCTATGCACCTATCTCATGATAGGTGAGCAAGCTCAGCCTGTGGGCTTCAGACAAGCAGCATTAAATGGTGCTGGAGGTCAGAGTTTCAAAATCACTCACTTCCCTCCAACAGCTCACACTCTGTGAGAATCTTGGAGAAGCACAAGCCACGAACCCAAATGGGACAATCACAAACAATCCTTCCAACAGCAATGATAAAAGGGAGGAGAGCAAGGGCCAAAGATGTCAGAGAGAGTCACTTGGTACCTCCTGTAAAAATTCACCACAATATTAACTGACTTTCACTAAATGCAATCATAGCATCATAAGCCTAGAGGAAGAAGGGACCTTAGTGGTCATCTGCTCCAACTTCTTCATTTTACAAGGGAGGCATCTGAAACCTAGGATGGTTAAGTGCCTAAGGTCTTCCCAAGGTCAGAAAGGCAAGTGTCAGGGGCAGAATTTGATACCAGAACTAATCACTGCTCTATTACCTCACTACCATCATGACTAATTTCCATATAACTCAAACTATTTGCACATAAGCAGCCCTTCCACTTCCTGACCACTCTAAATATTTAATACTTGAAGGATTTGTGTGACTTCAACTGAATATTCCTTTTGGCTATACTGGATTCCAAATGAGATCTGTGTACAAATTGTTCTCGAACATTTATTTGCTAGCTGTGTGACCTTGGGCAAATTACTTTATTATCTGCCTCAGTTTCTTCATTGATAACATAAGGATAATCAGAGCACTTACTTTCCCATAGTTGTTTTGAAGATATTTATAAAGTACTTTTCAAACCCTAAAGTGCTCTATAAAGGATAGATCTCATTTATGATTTAACAAAATTCTCTAAATTTCAATACACTAATACCTAGAGAACAGTCATGAATTCTAGCAACAGTCCCATACTTTGCACTGGCATAGTTTTGGAGGACCCAACGCCACTCCCGTGCCAGGATGAGACATTAGGGTCGTTATTTAACTTACTAAATAATAGTCCAGCGGGAATACCTCTGAAACTGGCTGTGGACAACAGTACTTGCCATCCCTCTGGAAATAAAAACAAAGAAGAAAGGAAACAAGCCCTACCCACAGGAAAATGACATTTTACAGAGAATCTTAGGTCTCAGTCATGTAGCCTCCATGATGTAGAGAGTGAGTAGATATAGTTCTGGACTGGGGAGTCAGGGAGACCAAAATTCAAATCCTGCCTGATACTGTATGACTCTGGGCAAGTAATATAATATTTCTGAAACTAATTAAAAAAAAAGTGCCTTCCAGAAATCCTTGATCCTATGATGTTGACTGAAGGTACACATCTTCATAAATCTACAGATGAAATCATTTTAGAGATCTCTAATTAATTCAGGCTGATAGCTTTTTAGGCAGAGGGATACATTACCACTTTAACCCTAGATCCATTAGCTAGTATTCTTTTAGCCACAGCTGCCAATTCAGTTTTTCATCTGCAAGCATAGGTGAGCTCTAATCACTCCAATCTCTTAGCCTGATTCTTAGGATAGAAGCGTCAGATGCACTGATGAAACTCCATTTTAGTCACTTTGACCTTCACTTATTTCTTTTAACCTTAGACCATTTTTTTTTTGGTAGTTGTGTCAGGGGAGTCTGGATTGACATAGCTGACTCTACCACTGCCAATAAGCCTACTGACTGGTTCTTGCTTTATTTCTGGTTGCAAGCTATCTAGGTCATCTAGTCCAATTTCTTTGTTTTCCAGATAAGGAAAGTAAGGCCAGTGAGGATCAGGATTGAATCAATGTCTTTAATTAAAAGAAATAAAATATATTAATAAAAATCTATTAAAATAAAGCCTGATTTCCTTATCAGACCCAGCTCCTTGATGTCAAGGACTGTATCTTAAACTGTGTGGTCTGGACAAGCCACTTAAATCTATTTGCCTCAATTTCCTTTTAAATGAGGAAAAATGAGCTGGAGAGGGAAATGGCAAATGCCTTCAATATCTTTGCCAAGAAAACCCCAAATGGGATCATGAAGAGTTGGACACAACTCAAACAAATGAAAAACTACAACTAACTTTCCTTTTGCTCTTGATTTAGTGTCAGGTTACCCAGACACCACTCATTTTCTCATTCTTACTAACAATTACTCTTCCATTTTCAATATCTTTATTGAAACTGCCATTGGAGTCTGAGGATGTAAGTTTAAATCCAACCTCTTCTAGCACTCACTTCCTGTGAGACCTTGAGGAAATCGCTTCAACTTCATGGGTCTCAGCTTTTGGCAAATGTGAAATGAAGGTATTGAGTCAGATGGTCCCAAGTCCCTGACAGTTTTAGATCTCTTTAAGACACTTTGTGGCCTAATTATGCCTTTCACAATAACCTACCAATGAGTCTAGGATTGTTTAGAGTTTTAATTCTCTTGATATTGCAATGTCTAATCATTGGGACATTAATGAACACAGTTCTTGTTACATCCTCTCTGATGCTCTCCCTCTCCTTCAATTGAGATGAAGAGGCAAATTTTTAAAAGGGCATCTTGTTTTATAGTGATCCAGGATGGCCATAAACAAAAATACATGAAAATAGTTGTGATTTATGTGCCAACATTTATGCTGAAGATTGAGGAGAATAAAAATTCTACAAAGAATTTGACAAGATCCTCGACGGCAGAGCAGTAATTGGATGTAACCTTAGATCAAAATGAACATGGACACAGGAGAAGACTATGAGAAAATATACTGAAAAAATAGAGTTTTTAAGAAATAAAAAGTCTCAAGCGTATAAATCATAAATTTAATGAGCTGAGAACTGATACCTCAAATGGCTACTTGAACAGAAGCAGGAAGCACAGCTTCCATATACCTACCAACCAGGAATAGTGCCTGACTAAAAAAAAAACCAAAAACAAGAAATCCAAAGAGAAAAGGGATTTAGGTGACTTCATTCATACCAGAACTACCCCAAAAGAGAGAAGTTGATGAAATTGGGATCCAGGTAAAACCAGTACCAGAGCAGGCAAACAGGATAGAAGCAGAACCAGAGACAGATCAAAGATCCTGAGGCTTGAAAGGCTCTATATCTGGAGAGAGCAAGAGCAGCAGATTCCCATGAGAAAGCACTGCGCTGATTGCAACTTTGCAGAATGGACCTCCTCAGACCAGAACAGCCAGGGGCTCCAGGGTTTATACTCTGCCCTGAGAAGGCTTAGAGCAGTCTTAAGATCCCATGAGTGTCTGAGTCTCAAAGATCCAAGAAGGCTTAAAACTTAGCAGCACTTTTAGTAGAAATATACCTTGGGAGATGGCGGTATTAATAGGACCAAATTGATCCAGGTCAGGACATAGGACAGCCAACTATCCCACCTAAAAGTGCTATAGGGATGGATCCTGCTTCTAGCTCAGAGTGTCAACTTAAAAACTATGACTAGAGATAAGTAATTAGGAAAAACTAACAATCATTATAAAGAATTGTTATAATTTCAAATTAGAAGAAAATAACTATACAATAGCTGCAAAGACAAGGGGAGAAAACATTTTCCATAAGGACTAGAGGAATACCTATAAGAAATTAAGTAGGAAAGTAAGAAAGAAACAAGCAAAGATGGAAAAGAAGGAAGGAAAGAAGGAAAGAAAGGAAAGAAAGGAAGGGAGGAAGGAAATAAAGAGAAAGAAATGGAAGGGAGAAAATGAAAGGAAATGAAAAGAAGGAAAGAGAGAAGAAAGGAAAGGAAAGGAAGGAAGGAAGGAAGGAAGAAAAAGAAGGAAGGAGGAAAGAAGGAAGGAAGAAAAGCTCTGGATGAAAGAACTAGAAGGAGAACAAGCAACTAAGAACAGAAGCCTTACCCAAGTAAGGGATTCCTTGACAGAAATAAATGATTTTATGGAATGAGATATATTAGAACAAAATCAAAAGAAAATATATATTATTAACAAAAACAGAAAATGGAGCTAGCAACAATAATGCCCCAAATAAAAAAAAAGCCATTGAATCATTTTTAAAAATTCACAAAAAGGGGCCAGCTGGGTGGCTCAGTGGATGGATAACCAGGCCTAGAGACGGGAGGTCCTAGGTTCAGATCTGGCCTCAGACACTTCCCAGCTGTGTGACCCTGGGCAAGTCACTTGACCCACATTGCCTAGCCCTTACCACTCTTCTGCCTTGGAACCAATACCCAGTATTGGCTCCAAGACAGAAGGTAAGGGTTTAAAAAAAATTCACAAAAGAGAATAGAGAAAAGAACAAAGATAATCAGGACAGATTTGAAAACTGTGATAAATTTTATTATATATATATATTAAAAGCAAACAGTATGGAGTAAACCTTTATTGTTTTTATGCACAAACAGATAGCATTGGAAGATGAGTAAAAGAGAATCGGATATTGGATTATATATAGATATCTTTTGTTGTTGTTTAGTTGTTCAGTGGAGTCTAATTCTGTGACCCCATGGACCATAGCATGTCATTTACTGTCCATGGGGATTTTCTTGGCAAAGATACTAGGGTGGTTTGCCATCTTTTCCCCCAGGGGATTATATTGTATCAGACAGGAAATGAATCATTATTGCCATGGAAGTCATTTACTAATCAGCTGTCTGCATGGAGTCAAATGATTATCATCTCTTAAAACAAAGGCTATAATCAACTCTGGAAATAGAAGAAAGGATAAAGAGGAGAAAAGGCTACTGAAGGCAGGTTTTAACTGCCCCAGTTTAAACTGTTTTAAAAATGAAAAATAGAATAAAAGACATTGATTTGGATGATCATTTTAAATTAAATTATTATTTTATTCACTACTTATCATTAATTTATTATTTTATTATATTAAATTACTTTACTATATTAATTATTTATTTTATTGGTGTGCTGCGACAAGGAGGTTAAGAGAGCTCAGATACTAATTACTTAACCAACAAACATTTAAGTATGTAATACGTACCAGGCCCCATGCTGGCAAACATATTAAGAACATATATGAATATACATTGCCTAATTCTGAATGCAGTTGGATAGAAAGGCCACTAAGTTAGTTCACTTGTCCTGATATTTGGACAGATATGGAAGATGAAAAATGAACGGGGCTCAGAATTGTGTAGAAGAGGAAGTTTGATTACATTTCAAAAGTGATTTAAATGAGGTGTATTGCTCCCTCTATAACCAGTAAAAACAATACTACATGAAGAATTAGAATGGCAAGGGATGCAAAGAGAAAAGAGAGACACATGATGAATGTACATGCTTGAGATTTTGTCAATAATTAGTTGTGTATAAGCAGTGACATTAAATGTCTTCTAATGATGAATGCCGTTATCAGAAAAATAAACAATTAGAAAAGGAGCTAGGCCAATCCTTTAGGAAGAAGGAGGGATAAAAGTTGGACATCCTAAGGAAGGCAAGTTAGAGTAGTTCTTTCTACTGAATCTCATATGGCATGGTTTTTAGGCCCTTTTATCAGCTGCCTTCATAGCTTAGCTGTGCCAAACTCAAATAGAAATGGGGTCACTCAATCATATGTAAGGATTTCTTGGACTGAATATTGATTCATAAAACCACATATTAACATTATCTGTGCCCTAATATGGGCAACTAGGTGTCACAGTGGAGGAAGATCTGAGTTCAAATGTGATCTCAGATTACTAGCTATGTGATGATGTGTAAGCCACTTAGCCTTGTTTGCCTCAGTTTTCTTATCTGATAAATGAGCTAGAGAAGGAAATGGCAAACCACTCCAGTGATTTTGCCAAGAAAAGTCCAGATGACTTGAAGAACTCTTTAGTTGGACATGACTGAAAAACAACTAAATTGACAAATAACAATATTCTACTACATTTTTATTTTGCTAAATATTTCTCAATAACATTTTAATCTGTTTATGTTACACTTGGAAGGATTGTGTTTGACACCTCTGGTCTAACTTATAAAGGTTCATCATGGAGGGGAGTAGTTCATCAATGAGGATGTTCACCTGTTCATTGGTATTTTTTGGTTCTGAATCCACTTAAACCATGTTATCATCTGGTTCAAGTATTTCTAACTTTCTCACAAGGGTATTCTGACTAAAGAGGAAGACCTAAGTGCCAAAGCAGAAATACTAGTGTGATTAGAAACAAGATTGTAGCATTCAGATTGAGAAATTCCAGGTTTTATCATATGGGCAATGGAAAACCCAATGGGAGAATTATGGACAGAGTGCAGACATGAAAGAAAATGTGTCTTAGGAAGATGAATCAGCCAGGAAGCTGGTCAGTTGCTGATGAATTTCTTGATCATGACAATCTATGAACAAGTAAAAGTAGTTCTTGCTTTTATGTGATCTATTATTCTTCAGCAGTTATGGCAGCAGAGTAGAATGCATTTTTTGCTATAAATAATAACAATGAGTGGTATTTGAAATGTGAGATCCTTATTCATCAGTCAATGAATGGACATAATACTAGAAAAAATGACCATATCAATTGTGAAATTTTTACTCTAAGGCAGATAAGTGTTAGATTTGAAGTCAGAAAGCCTCAGACATGTGACCTGAAGGAAGTAAACTCATCCATTGACCTCAGCATCATATAAATTAGAGTTATTTGAGGGGATGAAATAACACATGTAAAGTATTTTGCATACTTTAGAGTGCAATGTAAATGCTAGTTACTGTTATTATTAAATAAAACCAGGAGACAAAAAAAGTTGCAGTTAAATGAAAGGATTTCCTTGGAAAGGCACTTAAATGAGTTGAGTTAGTCCAATGGGAAGGATATTTCTTCATCTCCTGTTGTAGTACTTATGAGACGCATTTGCCAAAAGGATATATATGAGAATAATTGCATTATGCCCAGATAGCCATTATAGAGGATGAAGAATTTCTATAAAGAATTCAGGAATACTCTTCCAAATTAAGTTGACACATGCTTTAATTCTCCATGATGGAAAAATTGGGAGGATAGCTAAAAAGAGTTGGTAAAATTGTTTAGAAATTAGAAACAAGAGAAGGTGGAGGGTTAGAGACAAAAGCACTGGGCCTATATATCATGAATATTTTCTTCAGGAAGACTGCCCATGAGAGTAAATGGGAGCATAGAGAGAGAGAATGAAACAGTTCTTTTGGAGCAAAGGCACAAACTGACTTGATCATGATGGAAGAGGAAAGTGGAACTCTAGGATAAAAATACCAGGGCAAGAAATCCAGTGAAAACATGGCCCCAGGGAGTAGAGAGTGAATAGTGAAGCCAGGATGGGGGCCTGCTTGAAATGGGTCATGTGGTCAGGTGAAGTGGTTATGGATGGCAAATAGCAGAGGCCCCAGAATGGATGTTGAAATAGTAAAAACTTCCAATATGTGTACTGTGCTCTGAGTAGGAAGGTAAGTGCTATTAACTTCACTCACTTAAGTGCTCTTAACTGTACTCAATTAAGTGTACAACTTTCCTCACTTAAGTGATCTCACTTTCATAGACTTAAATGCTCTTTATTCATTTAAGTGGTCTTAAGTTCCCTCATTTAAATGCTCTTAACTTTTCTCACTTAAATGGTCTTAAGTCCTCTCACTTAAGTGCTCTTAACTTTTCTCACTTAAGTACTCTTAAATTTCCTCACTTAAGTACTCAAATTTTCAGACTTTAAGTGCTTTTATCTTCCCTCACTGAAGTGCTCTTACCTTTACAAACTTAAGTTCTCTTAAGGAAGGTGCTGAAGAGAGAACTAGGGAAATGAAATTCTTTTATATCAGTTCAGCTGACTGAAGAACACAGTGAACAGTTATTATCAATATGAATCAATCACCACAAAAAAGAAGACCTCAACCAGGGGAAGCTAGGAAAGATTCTGCACTGTCAGAACATCCTCCACACTAGAGGTGTCAAACCTAGCTCCACAATATCATTCTATTCCCCAGTGCTCTAGAACCAGATTAAAATGTTTAACAAAATAAATTATAATACAATATAACATAGATAATGTTAATTTATGATTTTCTAAATAAATATGACCATCTATTTGAGTTTTATGCCACTGGTTCTATCCCAAAGAGGAAGAATATATACTAAAATATTCAGAGAAACATTTTGGTGGTAGAAACCAAAAATGGGGTTTCCATAAGATTGTATAATGGCTGAATGAACTATGGTATATAAAGACATAGTGTGGTATAGGAAATCAATGAATCATCATTTAAGACACTATGAAGGGGGCAGCTGGCCTCAGACACTTCCCACCTGTGTGACCCTGAGCAAGTCACTTAACCCCCATTGCCTAGCGCTTACCACTCTTCTGCCTTGAAGCCAATACACAGTATTGACACCAAGATGGAAGGTAAGGGTTTAAAAAAAAGACATTATGAAGGAGAAGCTAAGTAGGTAGAGCACCAGTGGAAATCACCGGACTTGGAGTTGAAAGGACCTGGGTTTAAATCCGACCCAATAATTTTTAGCTGTGTGACCTTGGGCAAGTCATTTAACCCCACTTGATTAGCCTTTGCTGCTCTTCTGTCTTAGAATTGATATTAAAACCAAAAGGATTTTTTAAAAAGAGAAAGATACCATGAATGAGGAACTTAGCGAGAAGAATTTCCAGAGGGAAAAAAGTAAAGTAAGCATAAACCAAAGAACAATATATACTATGCGAATTTTTAACAATGTAAGTGAGAATGAGATTTGAAGAATCACAATAACCAGTTTTGGTCTCAACAAAAAATTAAAAATACCTTTCCTTTTAGCAGTGAGGTAAGAAACTATCAGAGTAGAATGTTTATATATATATATATATATATATATATATATATA
>NC_058130.1:162649471-162733747 GCF_016433145.1 Gracilinanus agilis
TATATATATATATATATTGTCAGACACAATACCCTTTATTTTTGTTTAACTACTTGAGTTGTTTTTTTTTAATATTAGAAGATTCATTTCAGAGGGCTTAGAACAGATGAGATGGATTTAGGGGCAATGAACTTAGGGGCTTGAGGGAAAAAGATGAATTTTTTTTAAGCGATTCCAGTGTTTTGAGACTGGGTAAAGGGGAGAATAGTGGCTCACATCAACAGAAATAGTAAAATTAGCAGGAACTGATTTAGTGGAAGACAAAGAGCTTGAGAAGACTGGCATTTAAGGGGCCAAAGGAAGAAGAGCCAAGGAGGACAATTCAACTGTGGCTCAGAGTAAGCCTGGGAACCATTTTCAAAGGGTACAGTTTAGCACAGAATAAAAGGTAAAAGATGTTACTTCATTCATTCGGCAGTCTACCCATCTACACAGAGAGAGATAGAGAGATGAGGAATGAAGTATAAGGTGTGAGATTATTTCTTTGCCTTGAATGTGCAGGATTTCCTTGAACAGGGATAAGTCAATCCATTCTAGGGAAGAGATCAAGTGATCTGAGTTGTTACCCAAGATATGCTTGATTATTTTTCATCCTTTCATTCCTCCTTTTTTGATGTTTCAGTCCCCTTAAGCTAAAGAAATCTAAATGGAAAGTTGAACATAATTTCATTAATTGCAATTAATTGAATAAACATCTCTAAGATCTCTTGAGGCAATTGCTTCTTTCCCAATTTCTATTTGCCTTCCTTTCACCCTAAGGTTGTCCTTTTTCCTATTTATGAGTAGCTGATATTAACAAATGGTTATTTCTGTCTGCTTCTTGTTTCCTATTGTTATGACTTATGAGACTGCCTTTTTCTTCCTTTCTTTGCCTGGAGTTGGCCCATCTGTGTCAGATAAAAAACCCAGATCCTGTCATTGTAGGGCTTTATCTTTCTTTGTGTTTGGAGTTCAAAGCAAGAGAAACCTACTGAATTGTACTGAATCAATGATGAAGATGAATAACTAAGGTTATGACAAAATATAGGAAGATTGATTCTTTTTTTAACTCTTATGTTCTGTCTTAGAATGAATACTGATTGTATTGGTTCCAGGGCAGAAGAGCAATAAGGACTAGGCTGTAGGGGATAAGTGACTTGCAAAGGGTTATACAGCTAGGAAGTGTCTGAATCCAGATTTGAACCCAGGACCTCCTTTCTCCAGGTATGGCTCTCAATCTGCTGAGCCACCTAGCTGCTCCCAAAGCTTTGCCTTCTTAATTATCTATGTGACTTGGGGATAATATTTCCAGTCTTCAGTTTACCCTAGTCTTAGAATAGGAGATCCACCCTCATCTTTGAAACCAATTACAGTTAGGTAACTTCTTTGCTCAACAAATGACTTCCGAGGGTCCCTGGAAGCTTCCCCAAACATTTTACGTTAGAGTGGAGTAGCTTTAAGGTAGACTTGCAATCTTTGTGAGGATGAGGAAGGAGCATACAGACAGAGAAATCTTATCCCTTCAGGTTCGTCCTAGCTTGTAATAACCCTTGGGGTTTCCGTTATAGGGTAGCTTTGGTCCAAGTTGGGTTGCCCAGTAGATAAGAAAACCAGGCTGAGGGTGCTCTGACCTGAGTTCAAATCTAGTTTGAGACAGGTGTGACTCTGGGTAAGTCATATAACCTTGTTTGTTTTGTTTTCCTCATCTGTAAAATGATCTGGAAAAGGAGATGGCAAGCCACTCCAATATCTTTTGCCAAGAAAATCCCAAATGGAGAAGTATGAAATGATTGAACAAAAACAAATGTGATCATTTGTAGAAATAGCTAAGATGTAATGAATAGGTCTTTAGGTCTAGAGTCAGGAAGTCCTGCATTCAAATCCAACCTCAGAAGCTTCCTAGATACGTGATCTTGAGCAAGCCACTTCACTTCTTTTTGGCTAACTTTCTTCAATTGTTGAATGAGGATAAAAACTGTGCCTAGCTTGCATGGTTTTTCGGGATAGCTAAGTGGCACATTGACTAAAGTGCCAGGCCTGGAGGCATGGAGACTCATTTTCCAGAGTTCAAATATGGCCCCAGACACTTACTAGTTGTGGGATCCTGAACAAGTCATTTAACTTTGCCTCAAGTTTCCTAGAAACTTCTTCATTCTAGAAAATGAACTACAGAAGGAAATGGCAAACTATTCCAGTATCTTTGTCCCAAAAAATCCCAAATGAGGTCACTAAGAGTTGAACAAGACTAAAAATGTGTGAACAACAATAAGAACTACAATAATGAAGAAATCTAGTTGGGGCCAAACCTTAACAGGCAACAATCCCATGAAGCAAGATGCCATAATAAATCTAAAAATCTCATGTGCTACCCTGAGCTAAGTGCCTCAGATACAAAAAAAGACACCACAGACAGTCCCTGTCTTCAAGGAGCTTACAGTCTACATGGGAAGACAACAAATGCATACAACGTGAGCTATATACAGCTCATATATAGAGGGAAGGCATCGGAACTGAGAAATTGGGGAAAACTTCCCATAGAGATAAAGAGAAATCATGGGCAAGTTGAAAACCTGGACTGAACTGTCTCTAGTACATACACATGTATGCTACAGAAATTCGCCAGGAAGGATTCTATGAGTATGTGGGTGTGGGTGGTTGGAGGTGAGGGCAGAATTTGTTTTTTCCGCCAATCCTCATTTTGCACCCCAGGCTTAGTACAAAAAAGACTTAAAAATGTCTGTTGATTACAAATAACCCTCAAACTTGGTTGATGAGTTTATGAATGGGTCAGTTGGTTTTTGCTTTATTGCTTTTTTTTTGTCTGCTTCATTAAAAGAGAAGACTCTTTAAGTAGGGGAAAGATCTGGAAGAGAAAACAAAAGAGAGAAATAAAAATTAAGGATATATAAAATAACATCTGGGGAATTGAGATTTGACAGAAGTGATTTTGTAACAATCAGTGATTCCCAAAGCGGGCAACACCGCCCCCTGGTGGGTGCTGCAGTGATCCAGGGAGGCAGGGATGGCCACAGGTGCATTTATCTTTCCTATTAATTGCTATTAAAATGAAAAAAAAAATAATTTCCAGGGGGCTAAGTAATATTTTTTCTGGAAAGGGGACGGTAGGCCAAAAAAGTTTGGGAACCACTGACCTACTGCCTTAAAAAAACCACATCTACTTTCTGTCTTAAAATTGACACTGAGTGTCTGTTCTAAGGCAAAAGAGTGGTAAGGTCTGGACAAATGGGTTAAAGGACTTGCTTAGGGTCCCACAGCTAGGAAGTAAATGAGGTCAGATTTGAACCTAGATCCTCCCAGTTCCAGGCCTGGTACTGTGCTACCTAGCTGCATCCCCACTTAATTCCTTTTGAAATTATTTGCCTGTGCTTTGCACATTTTTTCTTTTGTGGATATTGCTTTTTACAATCTTTTAGTAAAAGTCTTAAAATGGTTAGTTGGTTAGCTGGATAACTTGCCTTCTGCAGAGGAAAGGAGTTTTCTTTGTCCTTCTTTTGGTTTTGGTTTCAAACATAAATACCTAATGGAATGACTCCCTTCAAGGATTATTAATTTCTTAGGTGACTTTAAATTAATTGAATAATTTTCTTTCGATCAAGGGTTCTTAACTTTTTTTGTGCATGTCATGGACCCCTTTGGCAGTCTGGTAAAGTCTAGGAGCTCTTCTCATAATCACGTTTTTTAATGCATAACATAAAATATCAAAAGTAATTATATTGAAATCCAGTTGTCAGTCTGTTAAAAACAAGTTCTTAGAGGCTCAGGATCTCAGACTCTTATGAATACCTCAATGCTCATCTTGTTCAGCCATCCCTCTACATACTTTTCTATGATCTAGCCTAGGAGCAGTGGGTAGAACTTATAAGGAAGCAAATTTTATATTAAAAGAAAACCTTGCTAACTGTTAGAGATAATGGGATGCCTTAGGATGTAGTGGTTTCCCTCTCACTGGAAGACTTCAAACAAAGGCTGAATCACCACATTTTCGAGATTTGATAGGCTGTGTAACCTTGGGCAACCTGAGGCAAATGTGACTTGAAGTGGAACTGAGTCATAATCTAAGTGCCAAAATGCGTTTGAGTCTTTAAGGCTAGTATTTAAAATTGTATTCTCAATTCATAGAAATTATGTTGGATAGGTGTGCATGTTTGTATTAAGCTAGAAATCTCCATTGGCAAGTATTTCTTAAATATTTTTCCATTGTATACATTTGCAGCTACAACCATTACAATGAATTTGTTCTTTACTACAATTTTGTAACCAGGAGAACTTTTATGTGGAAGAGGGAATAGGGTAGTGATTAAAAAAAATGGGAGAAAGGAAAATATATCAATGAAACTTTTAAAAATACACAGTTAGGGGGGCAGCTGGGTAGCTCAGTGGAATAAGAGTCAGGCCTAGAGATGGGAGGTCCTAGGTTCAAATCTGGCCTCAGACACTTCCCAGCTGTGTGACCCTGGGCAAGTCACTTGACCTCCATTGCCTACCCTTACCACTCTTCCACCTATGAGCCAATACACAGTATTGACTCCAAGACGGAAGGTAAGGGTTATAAAAAAAAAATACACAGATAGGACCAGAGGAAGGGTTCAGATAAGTATGACAACTAAGCATGACAACACGATAAACATGCTGGTAGCATCATGCTAAATTTAATGCATAACATAAAATATCAAAAGTTATTCTATTGAATTATTATTATATTAAAAGGAACATAATGTATCTAATAAATCAGTAATTCCTTGTATGATCCTCATTTTTTGGCCTTGGTGTATGGATATGTTCATGTTTGTTGAATGTCTAGGTCCGTATTGGTGAACCCATGGCAGGTGTGCCCCAGAGGACTTTTTTTACATGCTCCACCCCTCTGCTCAGCAGTCCAATGTGAGCACTTCTTTCCTCCCCTGTGGGGTAATGCAGGAGGCTCACAGGCAGATTGAGAAGGCAGTTTGGGTACGTGATCCCTAAAAGGTTTGCCAATACTGGTCTAAGACATATTAAAATTTATTTTAAAAAAATCCATTGCTGGTAAAGGAAAATAGCATCTGACTTTTAATATATCACTAGATGGTAAAAGATCCTAAGAGTTAATGGCAGGGAAGAAATGTGGAAGTGCAAGTAATTAAGAAGATCATCCACCATGATCAGGTGGGATTTATACCAGGAATGCAAGGTTGGTTCAACATTAGGAAAACCATCCACATAATTGACCATATCAACAGTCTAACAAACAAAAATCACATGATTATCTCAATAGATGCTGAAAAAGCCTTTGACAAAATACAGCATCCATTCCTATTGAAAACATTGAAAAGTATAGGAATAGAAGGACCCTTCCTAAAAATAATAAACAATATATACCTAAAACCATCAACAAGCATTATATGCAATGGGGATAAATTGGAAGCCTTCCCAATAAGATCAGGAGTGAAACAGGGATGCCCATTATCACCTCTATTAGTCAACATAGTACTAGAAACACTAGCAATAGCAATTAGAGAAGAAAAAGAAATTGAAGGTATCAAAATAGGCAATGAGGAGACTAAGCTATCACTCTTTGCAGATGATATGATGGTATACTTAAAAAATCCTAGAATCAACTAAGAGGCTGGTAGAAATAATCAACAACTTTAGCAAAGTTGCAGGATACAAAATAAATGCACATAAATCATCAGCATTTCTATATATTTCCAACACATTAGAACAGCAAGAGGTAGAAAGAGAAACACCATTTAAAATCACCCTAGACAATATAAAATACTTGGGAATCTATCTACCAAAACAAACACAGCAATTATACGAAAACAACTACAAAACACTTTCCAAACAAATAAAACTGGAGCTCAACAATTGGAAAGCCATTAATTGTTCATGGGTAGGACAAGCTAACATAATAAAAATGACCATCCTACCCAAATTAATATACCTATTTAGCACCATACCTATCAAATTACCAAAAAACTTCTTTACTGAATTAGGAAAAACTATAACAAATTTCATTTGGAATAACAAAAGATCAAGAATATCAGGGAAAATAATGAAAAAAATGTGAAGGAAGGGGGCCTAGCAGTACCAGATATTAAACTATACTATAAAGCAGCAGTCATTAAATCAATATGGTTCTGGCTAAGAGACAGAGAGGAGGATCAGTGGAATAGACTTGGGGTTAATGACGTCAGCAAGACAGTGTATGATAAACCCAAAGAGCCCAACTTTTGGGAAATGAATCCATTATTTGACAAAAACTGCTGGGAAATTTGGAAGACAATATGGGAGAGATTAGGTTTAGATCAACATCTTATACCCTATACCAAGATAAATTCAGAATGGGTGAATGACTTGAATATAAAGAGGGAAACTATAAATAAGTTAAGTGAACACAAAATAGTATACCTGTCAGATTTCTGGGAAAGGAAAGATTTTAAAACCAAGCAAGAGTTAGAGAAAATTACAAAATGTAAATTAAATGGTTTTGATTATATTAAGCTAAAAAGCTTTTTACAAACAAAAACAATGTAGTCAAAGTCAGAAGGGAAACAACAAATTGGGAAAAAATCTTTATAACAAAAAACTCTGACAGGGGTCTAATTACTCAAATATACAAGGAGTTAAGTCAATTGTATAAAAAATCAAGCCATTCCCCAATTGATAAATGGGCAAGAGACATGAATAGGCAATTTTCAGGTAAAGAAATCAAAAGTATCAATAAGCACATGAGAGAAAGTGTTCTAAATCTCTAATAATTAGAGAAATGCAAATCAAAACAACTCTTGAGGTATCACCTCACACCTAGCAGATTGGCTAAAATGAAAGAAGAGGAGAGTAATGAATGCTGGAGGGGATGTGGCAAAATTGGGACATTAATGCATAACTGGTGGAGTTGTGAAATGATCCAACCATTCTGGTTGGCAATTTGGAACTATGCTCAAAGGGCTATAAAAGAATGCCTGCCCTTTGATCCAGCCATACCATTGTTGGGTTTGTACCCCAAGGAGATCATAGATAAACAGACTTGTACGAAAATATTTATAGCTGCGCTTTTTGTGGTGGCAACAAATTGGAAAAGGAGAGTATGTCCTTCAATTGGGGAATGGGTGAACAAACTATGGTATATGCGGGTGATGGAATACTATTGTGCTCAAAGGAATAATAAACTAGAGGAATTTCAGGTGAACTGGAAAGACCTCCAGGAACTGATGCAGATTCTGGCAAAAGGAGCAGAGCCAGAAGAACACTGTACACAGAGACTGATATACTATGGTAAAATCGAATGTAATGGACCTCTGTACCAGCAGCAATGCAATGACACAGGACAATTCTGAGGGATTTATGGTAAAGATGCTACCCACATTCAGAGGAAGGACTGCAGGGGAGGAAACATAGAAGATAAACAAATGCTTGAATGCATGGGCTGAGGAGGACATGATTGGGGATGTGGACTGCAAACTACCACACCAATGCAACTAACAACAATTTGGAAATAGGTCTTGAACAAGGACACATGTTAAAACCAGTGGAAATGTGTATCGGCCATGGGTGGAGGGGGGGGGGTGAAGGGGAAAGTAGGAGCTTGGATTATGTAACCATATTAAAAATGAATATTAATAAATGATTTAAAAAAAAGAAATGAGGAAGTGGCCCATGAATTCCTTCTCCACTAAAGTTCTTAAAATTATTTTAAGCATTTAATCATTTGTGAAACTTTAATTCTCTCAAAAGACCCCCCTTCTTTCTACATTTAAAACACCGGAGAGAATAATCCTTTTAAATCCACTCAGTCAGCTGAAATCTTTTTCATTCTCATTTCCTCCTTGGAATTGTTCCAGTTAATCCCAGGTTCAAAAAAAGGTAGGTTGGTTATAAGTAGATTGTGGTTGTTGATGTTTCTTTGGTTCCTTAGCTCAGGGAATGTAATCAGAAGGATTTAGAATTGGGTGGAGGTCTTAACTCAAAGAGTTATGATTTTTTGATGGGTGCTGCATAACTGAAGAGCAACAGGAGACCCGGGGTCAAATGTCAACTCTGCTACTTACTATTTGACTTTGGGCAAATCAGTTAACTTCTCTGGGACTAAATTAACTCATTTGTAAGAGAAGGAGGTTGGCTATTTGAGGCACCTCAGTGGTTGGTATTGGTTCTCCAGTCAGGAAAGCTCATCTTCCTGAGTTCAAATCTGGCCTCAGACACTATCTGGGTGGCCCTGGGTTAGTCCCTTTGCCTTATTTGCCTCAGTTTCCTCATCTGTAAAATCAAATGGAAAAGGAAATGACAAAGTACTTCAGAATCTTTGCCAAGAATAGCCAAAATGGGTCATGAAGAGTTTGATGTGACTTAAACGATTGAACAAAGCAGGAGGAAGAGGTTGTGCTACATGGCCTCCAAAAAGCCCTTGATAGGTCTAAAACCTATAAAATCCTAGCATCCTATACATTGGACCTATGTTATAGTGAATTAATTGGAAGAAAGAGACGGGAAAGAGGTGAAGTTCAAAATGGAGATATAGAGGTAACAGGTCACATAGATATTCACAAAGAAAATCTCAGCATTTAATGAAGTAAAGACTTAAAGTGTAGTTGCAACTATTGTCAAAGTTGGGATGTTATTTCTTAGTATTTGTTCTGGAGCTGATTTGAAATTGCCTTGACAGCTGGATTTTACCTATGGTTGAAAAATTCTTTACTCTTATTTTTCAGCTCCCAAATCTACATATTCAGTACTTACCTTTCTTCTAAAGTCCAGTTCCAAATCAACAAATATTTATTAAGTCCCAGGCATACTATTGAGGCTTACCAGGAGAAAAATAAAATAATTTCTGCCTTCTGCCTTACTTTATTCATTTGCCATGAGTTGTTTCTTGATGAGATTAGGTATTATGAAAGATAAAAAGAAGAAAATGGTGTCTCTTTTTCTTAGGAAGTCTCTTGAAGAAAATAAGAGGCACACAAAATATGGTGTGTGATGTCAGAACTCAATAAGACAGTCTGCTGGGACCAGATATGTTGCCCATGTCAGGTTTAACTCTATTACATTATATATGTGAGAGTCATGGGTCTGGAGATTTTACAAAACACTAATTCTTCATATGGTTAGCATTTGATTTTATCCAAGGCAAAGTGATATTTTCTAGTTCTAAAAAATGAAGACTCAAAAAAGTAGATGAGGGGGCAGGCTGGGTAGCTCAGCAGATTGAGAGCCAGGCCTAGAGATGGGAGGTCCTGGGCTCAAATTTGATCTCAGACACTTCCTAGCTATGTGACCCTAGGCAAGTCACTTGACTCCCTTTGCTTAGCTTAGTGGTAAGTTTTGTTTTTTTTTAAAGTAGACAAATGACTCATAATTAAGCATATCCTTTAGGTGGGTATATTAATTAATTGAATTAAATAGATTAAGAATACCCAGATGAAACTGACAACATTAAAAATTTTTTTAAATAAAAGTCTTTGATTGGGTCAGCATGAATCCAAATATTTGAATATTTGGAGACCTTTGATGAACCCCAGATGTTGAGAGCACAGATCTCCCTGTAGGACTCTTCAAAGGGACTCACAGGTTTACATTGAGTTGACATGCTAATGACATAAAGCTGTTACTAAGAATGACTTCCAAATACTTAAAGTCAATGCATTCTAATGGTTGCTTAAAAGCCAGATTCTGAACTGCATGAGTCATTAAAGATCCCTAGGTCTCTGATAGAGTGCAGAAGTTTTGATCAAATTTATATTCCAAAAAGGAAATGGGAAAAAACCGAAACCACCAAACGTCTTGTGGTTTCTTTGTGGCAAATCGACAGATTGTCTTCCACCTCACCTCCTCATTTTGTCTGCTTCTCAACACTCCCCACCCCTTCAGTTTTGGAAAATCAGCTCTTGTTATAGTTTCTCGATTTAGTTTCTGACTGAAGCCTAAAAACCACTGAATTTGTAGTTAGAAGAACTGGGTTCAAATCTGAATTCTGCTATGCAGCTGTCTTAGGCAAGTCTCTTCACCTTTCTCTGGGTCTCAGATTTTATCTGTAAAGAGGATTAGATGATCTTTAAAACTAAAGCTTGTAATTTTATAATTAGAGTTCCCATTGAATCTATAGTTTAGCAAAGTACCTGGTGTAGAATGATTGATTGAATTGCCCAGGTAGGTGGATCAGTAGATAGAGCTTGGAATAGATAGTGTTAGGAAGAACTGAGTTTAATTTTGACCTCAGACTTGAGAAAGTTACTTAATCTCTCTCTGCCTCAGTTTCTAGAACTGTATAATGGAATAGTAATAGCATTTACCTAAAAGAAGAATATCAAATGAAATCAGATTCTTAAACTGCTTAGCATAGTACCTGATATATAGGTAATTAATACATTCTTGTTTCCTTCTCCCTTGCCTTCTCTAGAAAGTGTCCTAAGGGTCTAGAGGCCAAGTGATCATGGATAGTTATAAGGAACAATTTTGGACAGTTATTCTCCCAGGCACTACCACGTGTACATTTTCTTTTCTTTTTTCTCTCTATTCTCTCTCCCCCTCCTCTTTCATTCCCTCCTCTAGCCAGCCTTCCTTTTCTCCCTCTTTCTTTGCCTTCTCCCCTTTCCTCCCTCCCACAAACCCTAGTTTAATTCTTCCCTGGAAACAAACAAAAAAAAAGGTCTCTACAGAAGTCAGTATTTCTTGGTTCTGAATCACAAGCAAGAATTTTTGTGCCTCTACCTGTCCTCTCATCCTATCCATCACTTCCTTTATCCAGGCTTTGTCCTCCCACCCCATTTCCCCACCACTATAGATTTCCCTAGGACCTGACAGATGAAGTAAACTAATCGGTACAAGGCTGGTTGGGCATCATAATCCAACTGGATGACACTATCCCAATCCCTATAGCTAGGGATCTAAAATCCATTTTTAAGAAGGGTTCCTGATAGATCAGTTATGAAAAGTCTAGGAATTAGTACATCCTGACCAGTTTTGTATTGATATTGGCCTCATTTGTTTGAGTGAAGTAGTTAATGAATCTATGAAGAATGGTAGTGAATGATTTATGGCTTAAGTAATCAAAGAATGCTACAATTGGAAGGGAATTTAGAGGTTCTCTGTGAACATACAATCTCCTCTCCCCACCCTACTTTAATCTGGTTGGTTTGTCCCTGAATGTGACTTGGTGCAGAGTACATTCAGTTCTAAGTTGGTGCTTTCTGTAGCTCTACATTATTAATACCAGGAAGCCTTCAAATCATGAAGATCTGATCTTTTTATACCTGGGAGCACTGAATCCTTTTCCTAGCTGCTTCACTGACTTGTCCTCACTTTTCTCCAAGTTTTTAAGCCCCAGGTTTCACCAGTAAATTGGAACAAAGGTATTGCCAAATAGCAAGGTGATAGAACAAATGACCTCTCAGGATGCTTTCTAGGCCTATAATTTTATAAATCCAAGGCTTCCCTCCCTCCCTTCTTCTCTCCCTCCTTCCCTCTTTCTTTTGTTCTTTTCTTGGATTTGGGAACCTTTGACACTCAAGGCTATCTTAATAGTAATGTTGTGTTTGACTTTGTAGGCATTTATGATTATTAAAGAAATTTAGAAGGGAAGCAGAGCTCTAAAGTTAATAGCTGACATTTGTTTACCACCTAAAAGGTTTCCAAAGCACAGTGAGGTAGGAGCTATTATTATCCCCATTTTTTCTGATCAGGAAAATTGGGGCTTAAAGAGTTAAAGTCACTTGCTCAGTGTCACACATCTGAGGACTGTTGGAAGAGGGGGAGGTGTCCTTCACCCCAGGCTTCTTGAATCCATGACCAGCACTCTATACATTAAATTCATTTAGCAGTAATCTTTTAAAGCGGGGTGTGGGGGAAAATAAGATCTTAAGATAGGGAGAAATGGAAGCAACCTTTTTCTTTAAAAATCTGCATGGATTGTCTGAAATCCTTAGTAAATCCATCTGCTAGTGCCTTGCAATATTCAGTTGGGAATCTTAACATGAATGTTTTACATTGATATAATGCTTCTCTTTATTTCCTTCAAAGCACCCAAAGAAAGTGTGTTGCCTTTAGGACCATAGATTTAGAACAGGAAGGGACATCTAATCTAGCCCCTCATTTTTATAGGAAGGGTAACAGAGGATGGGTGACTTGCCCTTGGACACCCAGGTAGTCACTGGGAGATCCAGGATTTGAACTTTGATTCTCAATTCACCAGGCTGTTATTTATTTTGATGTCTTACACATGAAAGAGAGAAGGCATATGTTTTTTATTGTGATCATAAAGAAGAGAAAGGATGGAATGCTTATTCTAGCTCATACTCCCAATTGGTAAGTCTGGGCACTAGGTCACCTGCAAGAACATGTTTTATTGTCACTCTAATCTAAATTCTTTATACTACAAATTGGAGACAGTCTCTTAAAAATTCTCCTTGGAAGGGGTAGCTAGGTGGTTCAGTGGATAGAGACCTAGGGGATAGAGATGGATAGAGATAGAAAGCCAGGCCTAGAGATGGGAGGTACTGGGTTTAAATCTGGCCTCAGATACTTCAGGGTGTGTGACCCTGGGCAAGTCACTTAATCCCAACCATTTAGCTCATCTCTTTTCTGTGCCTTGGAACCAATACTTAGTATCAACAGAATGTAAGGGTTTAAAAAAGTTATCCTTAGAAATGGAAATTTGATGTTCATCTTGCTCTCCTCCAACTCTTCTGCCCATTCTGCCCCACCATCCCCAAATAATCCTTCTCATAACTGAAAAAAACTTTGGATTCCAGTTGATTAATATTCTTCCCTTGCCTACTTCAGGCACTTGGCCTTTTAATTCCTATTTGTATCATTCCTTTGATATTTAATCATGCTCTGCTTCATGATGGTGTTTTTAGATAAAGAATGCTATGTAGGGAGTCAAGGTAGACCTTGGTTCAAGTCTTGCTTCTGATACTTGTTAGCTGAGGGACCATGATCAAGTCTTAGATTCATTTTCCTTGGCTGTAAAAATGTGGATGATTGTACCTACCTCAGTCTTCAGATGAGATAATGTAAGGTGCTCTGCAAATTTTTAAGTCAATCAGAACTTTTCAGTTTTGTCTGACTCTTTGTGACTCCATTTGGGGGTTTCTTGGCAAAGATACCGGAGTGCTTTGCTATTTTCTTCTCCAGTTTATTTTACAAATGAGAAAACTGAGGCAAACAGAGTTGTGACTTACTCCTTTCATATATGCCTCAGACTGGATTAGAACTTGGGAAGTAGAGTCTTCCTGAATTTGCTCAACCTAAACTTTAAAGCACTATATAAATTCCAGTGTTGTAAAAATAAGTGTCTCTGGGGCAGCTAGGTGGCTCAGTGGATAGAGAGTAAGTCCTGGAGACAGGAAGTCCTGGGTTCAAATATGCCCTCAGATACTTCCTAGCTATGGGATCTTGGGCAAGTCACTTAACACCAATTGCCTAATCCTTATCACTCTTCTGCTTTGGAACTGACAGTTACTATTGATTCTAAGACAGAAGGTAAGGGTTAAAAAAAAGAATAAGTCTCTGAAATGTCTTAGCTATGAGACCCAGGGCATTACTTCATCTCTTTTGCCCTCATCTGTAAAATGAAGGGTTGGACAAGATGGCCTCTAAGGTCTCTCTTAGTTCTAAATGTGTAATTACAAGAACTTGTCATGCCAATTAAGAACATACATCCATGTGTATTTATATATATGCATTTCTTTCCTTAGATAGTTTGTGATCTCCAAGAGGACAGGGATAGGCATGGTCCAGTTTTATAACACCTCAGTTCTCTACTTCTATGAATATAAATAATTAACCCTGAGAGATATTTGTCTTTTTTTGGGGGGGAGGTGGGAGGTCGAGGGAATCCAGTGACTTAAACATTAAATCATCCCACTGCAGAAAGAAAATTGTGGAAAAGAGCTTTAAAGACTGAGAGCCTTCATGATCAATGGTTAGTTGTTATTGTTCAATTGTTTCAGTCATGTCTGACTCTTTTTGACCCTATTTGGAGTTTTCTTGACAAAAATACTGGGCTGATCAGCCATTTCCTCCTCTACCTCAATTTACAAATGAGGAAACTGAGGCAAACAGGGCTAAATGACTAGCCCAGGGTCTCACACAACTAGTAAGTGGCTGAGATCAGATTTGAACTCAGAAAGATGAGTCTTCTTGATTCCAGGTCCAGGTCTTTTACCCACTATGCCACCTGGTTATCCTAAGGTTGATGACCTATTGGGATTTTGCTTGGGATTTGGCATCATGAAAATGGCTTTTTTGCTACTATGTAGTTACTGATACCTTTTTCTTAGAGGTAGGGAAGTCTAAGTCTAACTGCTGCCTGACAATTAAACTGTGAGGTAATGTCTTCATGTCCCTTGTAAGGGAACAAATCCTTTAGGAGTCTTTGAGGTTTAACCCTTCAAAATCCACTTTGAGGAACAGGTTGCTTGGTGGATTTGAAGTCAGTCTATCTGTTAGTATTTATTAAGTGCCTCCTGTGTATCAGTGCCTGTCTTAGATGCTAAAGAGAGAAATACAATGATGGAAACAATCTCTAGTTATCATAAGCTTATTTTTTTTAAGGAGAGTCAACAAGGATAGATAATATATGCTGATATAAAGATATAAAGGTAATAAAAGGCACAGATATAAAGGTAATAAAGACAAATAAATAGAAATTGATTCAATACAAGGTAGTTTGGCAGAGAAGGTACTAGCATATGGGGGATTAAGAAAGTCTTCATAGAGATGATGATGTCTTTACCTCTTTTTTTTTATTTAAACCCTTACCTTCCATCTTAGATACTGTGTATTGGTTCTAAGACAGAAGAATGGAAGGCTAGGCAATGGGGGTTAAGTGACTTGCCCAGGGTCATACAGCTGGGAAGTGTCTGAGACCAGATTTGAACCTAGGACCTCCTGTCTCTAGGCCTGGCTCTCAATACACTGAGCCAACCAGCTGTCCCCTTTATCTACCTCTTTAAGGAAGAAAAGACTTCTTTGGATTGGAGAAGGGGGAGGCATGAGTGATGACCAGTAGAAGAGGCCAAGAAGCCCTGTAAGACCAGGTCTGAATGCTGCCACATACAATTACTAGCTATAAGATCCTGGAAAAGGCATTTTACTAACTTCTATGGACCTCATTTTCCTTATCCATAAAATGTGGGTGTGGGGCTTGATGACCTCCAAGATCCCTTATAGTTGTCCCTCTGATTCTTTAAACTATCTGAATTCAGCTCAGGCTATTTCCAGGCTGACCATTACAACCAGTGGATGAAAGGATCATAGCTGGAAAGGATCATAGCTGGAAAGGATCATAGCTGGAAAGGATCATAGCTGGAAACATCTCTTGAATACACTCCTTTGACACTGCCACTACTCTGGTACAAGCCCTCATCACCACGTCATAGCTGAACTATTGCAATAATCTGCTGGTAGATCTGCCTGTCTCAAGCCTCTCCCCATTTCAATCCATCTTCCATTCAGCCACGGTGACTTTCATAAAACACAAGGCCATTGGCTTTGGCAAGTAAGCGATCATCAGCAACTCCGGAGAGAACAGTTGCAATGGAAAGATAAAGTCAGAGGCTAGATTGTGAAGGGTTAAGAAAAGTGTAAAAGGAAAGAGAAAGCCCCTTTTGTCGACAGCCTTTTCAAGGAACTTGACTACAAAGGGCAGAAGAAGTATAGAGATACAGATAAATATAGACAAAAGTTATGAGGGATGGAAGGGTCCAAGCGAGGGTCTTTTTTCCGGATGGGGTGATGTGGACATGTTTAAAGGCAGGATGAAATGAGTCAGCAGAGAGGGAGAGACTGAAAACAAGTGAAAGAGTGGGGAGGATGGAGAGGACAGTCTTTTGGAGGAGATGGGGTAGAATGGCATTGCCTGAACAAGCAGAGGGAGTTCGCCTTGGTAAGGAGTAAGGCCACTTCATCACATGAAACAGGAAAGAGAAGAGAGTAGTGGAAAGCACCTGCGTGATAGATGCTGAGGAAGAGAGACTTCATGGTGAATGGGCTCATTTTTCCTCTGTAAAATGAGTCAAATATCTTAGCTGAAGGGGAGGGGGAGGGAGTGGAGAAGAGGAGGACTGGGAAGTTTGTGGAGAGTGGGATAGTGATTTAAGAGCCAGTCATATACAGATAAAGTAGGATACTGCACTGGGCAATTTTTGGGATGTGGGTTAAGATAGCCCCATCCAACCCAATAGCTTCTCTACAGAGAAGCTTTTAGAAGACACGATTAGAGATTAATTCTTTTGGATTAAATATTTGCTGAATAGGAATTACTAGCTAACAGGCAAATATCGGGTTTGTTTTTTAAAAACATAGTAAGCCATTTTTGATCCTTAGGCCTTTGTTTGCAGTTTTTTATTTTTGGAAAGGCCAACTAAACAATGATGTGGGGAGGAGCTAGGGACAGGTCTGGATCAATAGGACATTGTCACTGGAGGCCAGGGAGGAACTAACCTTACCTCGAATTGCCTTAAGCAAAATAATAAGAGCCAATATTTATATTACCTACAGCCAGAATTGTCTGAGGACATTTTTTCCACAGCTATAGATGCCTCTGTTTCTCTCTTCTCAGATTCTTTCTCCCTCTTCCTTATTACTTAGCACAGTGCTGGGCACATAGTAAGCACTTAATAAGTATTTGTTAACTGTCTATAGAAATGGATGCAAAGAAAAGGAGAAAGTAGAAAACATGCAAAGAAAAGCAAAAACCACAGTTCCTAAAATCCCAAAGTGCTCATGCTCTAATAGGGGAGACAACCATGTACATGAAAAGATATACAGAGTAAAACGGCGTCATCTCATCAGGAAGACCCTCACCATGGAGGGTTGGGGCAGAATTGGGAAAGGACTATTAAAGAAGGTAGTGTTTGAACTGTGTCTTGAAGGCAGCCAGGAGGCAGAGGGTAGGGAGAGCATTTCAGATTTGGGGGACAGTCAAGAGATGTTGAAGAAGCTCAGGAAGTCAGGAGAACTTGAGTTCGAATCCCACTTCAGGCACTAACTAGTTGTGGTACCCTGGACAAATCATATAACTTATGTATGCCTCAGTTTCCTCATATGTAAAATAGGGATTATATTAGCATCTACTTTTTAGGGATATTGTAAGGGTCAAGTGAGATAGCTTATGTACAATGCTTTGTAAACCTTAAAAGCACCAAATAAATGTTAGTTACTATTTTTATTATTTAAAAAAAAACAGCAAGGAGGGGAGACAGGGAATAAGAAAGCTTGTAAGGTAGGAATGGCTGGGTGGTGAAGCAATTTAAAAATGAAAGAGAGGATTTTATATTTGGTCCTGGAGGTTTTAGAGTTAGTTTCTTCTCCGTCTATCCCGGCTTTAGGTTCCTATTCTGCTTTGGGGGCCCAAGAAGGGGAGCACTCAGAGGCATTGCCTAGCACCACAGGGGGCACGGAAGGCCAGAAACCTTGCTATACCCAGTTGCTAGGATTGCTCAATCGGTGTGGAGCATTAGGTCAGCAAAGGAAGCAAATTAATCTGAACATTCCCCTTGCCAAAGGGTTAGCCATGTCAGAGGACAAGCTTTATTTTCTAACTCCCAGAGGGTTTGAAAGTCTCAGGAACAGCTGTGCTCAGTGCAGTCTGGTGCTGGCCTGTGCAAACACACCCCACTGGTTAGCGGCCCAGGAGATCTGAATTATCTGCCTAAGTGAGCAAACTGGGCACGTTTTCTGCTATACTGAGCTTTCCTGGGTCAGGTTGGCTCATGGACCAGATCATGGGCTTAAGGTGTCTGTGACTGGTTTTTGTTTGTCTACTTTGTTAAGAACTTGTAATCTCAATATTTTAACATTGTCTCTGTGGATTTTTACTAGTGTTACAGTGGGGTTTCAAACACCTGGGTTCAAGTCTTGTTAACCTATGGGAAACCTTTACTCTTTTTGAGTCTCAGTTTTCTCATCTATCAAATGAAGGAGCTGGGCTAGATGCCCTCTAAGATCCCCACATCTATGATCCTGGGCAATTCCGTATCTCTTAGTTCAGTCTTACTCTGAATTGGAGAAAAGAGAAAGATAAATGTTAACATGTATCAAGCCCAGGGCAGCTGCCTCAGTGGATAGACAGCCAGGCTTGGAGTCAGGAAGACACTTTCTAGCTGTGTGGCCCTGGGCAAGTCATTTAACCCCAATTGTCCAGCACCACTTTTCTGCCTTTGATACTTGGTATCAATTCTAAGAAAGTAATGGTTAAAAAAATGTATTGAACCCTTGTAAACTTGCAAATGGTATCATCACTGGAGAAGCAGCAATCCTGGAGTTAGCACGAGGCCATTTCCTTCCATTCTGTATGACCCCTCTGGGGAAGTCACTTAACTCCTCTCATTGTCTCCAGGAAATGGAGCCTGGGAATTGTTAGAGGAAGTTTTCCTGCCCTAAGACTTCTTTGCACCAATGAAATCACAGGTGTGTGGGGAGAGGATAGAGGGTGAGGAAAGGTTGCAAAACATTTTAGATATTAACTATTTCATTTGAAGCTCTTAGCAGCCCTGTGAGGTGGCTAGTGGTTGGGGGGTGGGATTTACCTTCTTTTTGTGATCATGTTCAAGGTTTTGTGCTAAGGGACTGGGAAAACAAAGACACATACAAAACAGTCTCTTCCTTCAAGGAGTTTACATTCTACTGTAAGAGGAAGAAACTGAAACTCAAAGAAAAGTGCAGTAACTAGACCATGGTCACTTAGTTATTACACATTGGAGGCAGGACTTGAATCCAGGTTTTCCTGTCTCTAAGTCTAGACATTCAACATGTCTAGAGCAGAGAGAGAATATGTAACCTTAGGGTAGTCATTCTTCTTTCTGGGTCTTAGTTTATAAATAAAAAGGCTTTCTTTCCTTCTTTCTTTCCTTCTTTCTTTTCCTTCCTTTCTTCCTTCCTTCCTTCCTTCCTTCCTTCCTTCCTTCCTTTTTCTTCTCCTCTCCTCTCCTCTTCTTTCTTTCTCTAAACACTTGTTTTCTGTCTTAGTAACAACTCTAAGACAAGGTTAAGTAATTTAAGTAAGGGCAAGATTAAGTAATTTACCCAAGATCACATAGCTAGGAAGTGTCTGAGATCAGATTTGTACACAGGTCCTCCTGACTCCAGGTCTGGTGCTCTATCCATTGTGCCAGCCAGCTGTTGCAGGAGTTCTTTCCCTCCTTATTTCTCTCTCCTGGCTTTCTTGGCTTTCTTTGACTTTCAGCTAAAATCTCATCTTCAAAAGAGGCCTTTTCTGAACTTCCTTATATGCTAGTGCCTTCTTTCTGTTGCTAACTTACAGTCTAATGGGAGAGACAACATGAAAATAAGGACTGTCTTTTATAATTCTATGTATCCTCCACAGCAAACATTTCATAAATGTTTGTTGACTGATTGACTAAATGATGGAGTGAACTTGAGACCTAAGGGTTAAGGTTAAAGAGACTTTTCAGGTTTTTCAACAGAATAGAAAGTTCAGGAGGAAAGGAAATTTGCTTTAGGCCTTTTAAAGAGTGATTTAACAAACCTCCCCCACCCCATCTTGATTGTTTCATCTTTTAAGCACCTCATCAAATACCCAAATGGTATATATAGTGACAGAAAGATTGTAGTCTCAAGGTTAAAGCAAACAGACATGTTGGCTGTGGCTAAAGCAGTAGCATCAGCCTCCACAGCAGCAGCCTAACCTCCAAACCCAAATCAAAAGGTCTCACATACCTCAAAAGCAAAATTGGAATAACCATCTTCCCCGCTGATTTGGAGTTTAGTTTCCCTCAGCTCCATTTCATTCAGCTCCGGGGAAGCACCTCAAAGCTGCTTGTTCTTCACACTTGCTCTGATTCCTAATTCTTCAAAGGTATGTCTGATCTGAAGTTTCACATACCTGCAAAAAAAAAAAAAAAACCACACCCCTTTGCTGAGGTCACAACTAATCCACCTGTTGTTTTAGGAGAGGAAATAGACTTGAATTTAACAGGAAGGTTGGCAGCCTCAATTCGACCACAACATCTATATACTTCAGAGTAGTTTTTTAATTTAGGAGGGCGGTATAAAGCAGTTCTAGTTAATTTCTTCCTCCTTAGTGTCTTCCTTCACTTGTTCTCTACTCAGTATTTCAGCATAGAGAGCAGAAAGAAAATGAAGATATTTGAAAAAGCACTTTAAAGTGAGCTCTACATCCCACAAAGGTCAAAGAAAGAATAGACCTTCATACACCCAGATATTGGAGGCACTCATTAGAAGCGCAAAGTTCTGGAAACCACAGATGAGCCCATTGATGGGGGGAATAGCTGAGCAACTTGTGGTAGGAGAATGGAATAAGAATGGAATACATATGAACGGATGCAAAGTGAAGTAAACAGAACCATGGAAATAATATTCAGAATCAATTTCACCAATAATATTTTGTATAATGATGAACAGGATGATTTCAGAAAAAGCTGGAAAGGCCTACACAAACTGATGCAGAGTGAAATAAGCAGAACCATGAGAACATTGTACACTGTAATAGTAATATTGTGGAATGTTCAATTGTGAAAAACTTGGCTACTCTCAACAAAACAATGATCCAGGACAATTCTGAAGGACTTTTTTTTTTTTTAAACCTTACCCTCTGTCTTAGAATCGATACTGTGTATTGGTTCCAAGGCAGAAGAATGAAAAAGGGTAGGCAATGGGGGTTAAGTGACTTCCCCAGGGTCACACAGCTAGGAAGTATCTGAGGCTAGATTTGAACCCAGGACCTTATATCTCTAGGCCTGGCTCTAGATCCACTGAGGCACCCAGCTGCCACTGAAGTATTTATGATAAAAAACTGCAATTCACCTCCAGGGAAACAGCTGGTAGAGTTGGAATGCAGATCAAACCATGTTATTTTTCACTTTATTTGTGTTTTTATTTTGTGGTTTTGCTTTTATATGAATATTCTTTTACAATGACCAATATGTAATGATAATTAGGTATGTAATTTTAATAATTTTACTCAGTATTTAAATCCACTTCATTCAACCAATTCATACCACAACTTTATGATAATACATGTATAACCTTGATCAGATTGCTTACCATTTCCAGGAGGGAAGGCAAGGAAGGTGACTATTTGGATCCCAAAATTATGGAAAATGTAGGTTGAAAATTATTACATGTAGTTGGGAAAATAAAATATCTTTGAAATAATATTTTGTACAAATAGGCCCTTTCCCCCTTTTCTCTGATTTTGTTGCGATATGGACTCAGTAGTGTTATTGCTAGGTCAAAGGGTATGCATAGTTTTATGGTCCTTTGAATGATGTTCCATATTGCTCTCTAGAATGTTTTTTTTTCAGTTCACAGGTCTACCAACAGTGTAACAATGTGCCAGTTTTCCCACATGTCCTCTAACATTTATCATTTTTCTTTTTGATCATATTATTCAATCTGATAAGGTGTGAGGTGGTATCTAAGAGTTATTTTAAATTGCATTTTCTCTAATCAATAGTGACTTGAAGAATTTTTTCATGTAACAAAAGATAATTTTAATTTCTTCCTCTGAGAACGATCTGTTTCTGCCCTCTGACCATTTATCAGTTGGAGACCACTGAAGCTTTTGTTTGTTCTGAACTTCTTTTCTTCAACTTTTTGTGACTTCCTGCTGATCAACTGGGAATTCCCTTAAAATGAAGTAGCTCGATGTCAGGGAAACCGAACTTGGGAAAGAGAGGACTTTGTTTCAAATCTCAGCCCTGAGTAGCTAAGTAGTACAGTGGATAGCATGCTGGTCTTGGAGTCAAGAAGATCATAAATTCAAATCCAGTCTCAGACACTTACTATCTTTGTTATTTCTTCTCTATTTGCCTCAGGTCCCTCAACTGCAAAATGGGGACAATAATAACACATACTTCACAGGGTTGCTGTGAGTATCAAATGAGACATTTGTAAAATTATTTGTACGATTCTGGGCACATATTAGGCCCTATTTGAATGCTCATTCCCTTCCCCTTTAATTATCCTATCTGTGTCAGTCTGATAGTCCATCTTCAGCAGTAACTGCTAACAAAAGGGGTAGCTAGTTGGTGCATGCTATAGATTGAATGCTGGGCTTTGAGTTAGGAAGATCTGAGTTCAAATCTGCTTTCAGATTACTAGCTGTTATCCTGGGAAAATCACTTAGCCCCTATTTTGACTCAGTTTCTCAATTATAAAATGAGGACACATTTGAGAAGGGACTGGCAAACCACTCTAGTATCTTTGCCAAGAAAACTTCATGGACTTCTTCATGCAGAGTTAGATGACACACGGAATAACAATGCTAACTACAAAACATTCTTTTTAAGTCTAGGGTATTTGTGTAGATAAAGAGACAATGAAATGGGGAACTGACTATAGCAAGGTTAGGATTAAAGACTGTCAAGAATTGTTAAAGGCTTCCGTGGTTTTATGGGGAATCCCCAAAAGGGTATTTTCTTTTTAAAGCAATATTTTGTTATGAACTATAAAATGAACAAACATAAACTTTCCACAAAGGCCAGAAAGAGAATTGTATAGAAAACAGGGACTCTGTTATAGTTCTTTTGCTTTAAGTTATCTTCCTGTGTCTCAGTTTCCTTATCTATAAAATGAGGGGTTTGGACTAAATGATAGGCTTAAGGTCCCTTTCAGTTTTAAATGTTTAGCCAATAAATTTGTGGTATGAATGGGTTGAGGGAAGTGGATTTAAATAATGAGAAAAAAAACATACATGCTTGATCCTTATCCAATTATCTGATCCGGGGTTGTTTTGCTTGAAAATTCATTTATTTGACACTTCTGGAAATCAAAGGTTATGTGACTTTTTCTTTTAAGTTCAGTGTAGTCAATGATGTCTATCATGTTAAAATGATAGTATTTCGGCATCATCTATTCCACATTCCACTTAATTCATAGACAAAAATTCCAATTGGAAAATTTGTGAGATAAAATCTTCATATGAATGAAAGCTCTCTATCTGAATGTCTATCTATCCTTTATCTCTCACAAGGAACTAAATATATATAATATATAGTCATATATATCTATATGCACATAATATATAGTTATATGACTATCCATCTAACCATCCATCATTGCACTGAAGGGGGCTGCTGGGTGGTATGGTGGATAGAGTACCTGGCCCAAAGTTAGGAAGACTCATCTTCCTGAGTTCAAATCTGGCCTCAGACACTTATCAGACATATGACCTTGGGCAAGTCACTCAGTTGCTTCAGTTTCCTCATCTGTCAAATGAACTGGAGAAGGAAATGACAAGCCACTTAGTATCTTTGCCAAGAAAACTCCAAATGGGGTCAAGATGTCAGAGGAGACTGAAAAGGACTGAATAATTGCTCTGAACATTAATACAATGAGGATTTAAAATCTCTCCTGATACCTTGGGCAGGCATTGGGGATGTTGGACTCTTTCTATTTCCCTCACCTCCTTATCTGGTGGGAGTAAGATATGTAGTCCTGGGTAATTTGAATAACTGGCTACTTATTCAAGCAGTCTAGGCACTGAAAGACAATTAGCTAGAGGAAGATACTTTCTCTGAACCTATATATGTGGTGGGTAGGAGGGTGGAGGTGGGAAGAACAAAGCAGAGGAGACATAACATTGAGCACTTGGGATCCAAATGATCATCAGCCACTTTCCAACTATCACGAAATTGAAAGAGCCACTTAGAAGGTGCACCAGGGGATGGTTCCTCTAGTCATGGTTTTCCTCTAAGTATTGATGATACAAATACAAATGTGAAACTGTTCCTGCCCTCATAAAACTTACATTCACCATAGAGAGACAATAAATTCATACATATATGTATATCTATCTTATCAATCTATCCACGAGTTACATAAAAAATAAATACAAGGTAATTTTTTTATTGAGAGAAGGGGAGGGGAGGGGAAACCTTAGTAGCAAAGCCACAGAGATAGAACATTGCATGCTAGGAACATTAAGAACACTAGTTTGTCTGAAAAATCTCTGATTAGTATGTACTATGTCAGTGATGGTGAACCTATGGCATAGGTGCCAAAGATGGCACACAGGGGACTCCCTGTGGGCATGTGGGCGACCCTCCCCGCCATTACTGGAAAGGCAGAGGGGCTTGGGTGGAGCTGCTCCCTCCCCCTCTCCACCACACCAAACATTTTTTTCATTTCACTTGCCCCTCTGCTCAGCAGCCCAATGGGAGTATACAGGGTGTAAGTGAGGCAGCTCACAGGCTGCAGAGCTGGAGGGAAGGGTAGCACTCAGGTCACTCCCCTATTTTCTATACTCACTGAAGACATTCCTCACTTCACCCATTCCCTCCGCCCAGCAGCCCAATGGGAGCACTTTCTCCCTCCCCTGTCAAGGGTAAGGTGGGGGGCACAGCACTCGGTCTGGGGGGTGGGACCCAGAACTCCATCTCTAAAAGGTTTGCCAACACAGTACTAAAGGTTACATTGGGAAATGCTTTAATGTCAAGTCAAATAGCTTAACCCTTGATTCTGGAGGTAATAGGGAGCCATTGGAGTTTGTTGAGGTCACATCTGAACTATAAGAAAATCACTGTAGTCAGTTGTATGAGGATAAATTAGGGTAGAGAGAGACCTGAGGCAGAGAGACCAAGTTGGAGGCTTTGGGGATAGTCTAAGCAAGAAGTGATATAGTTCTGAACTGCAGTGGGGGGAGTGTGATTGTGAGGAAGAGGGCAGGTAAAGTAGAATTGACAAGATTTGGTAAGTGATTGGACATATGAAGGGAGGGTGAAAAAACTAAGGTTGTATCCTGAGGATTTGAACTCAGGTCTTCTTAACTCTAAGTAAGGCTAGCCCTTAATTATTATATAACACTATTCTTTCTTGGTATTTTATGCAACATTATTTTTATAAATGAAAGAAAGTATAAGAGAATGTTTAAAAAAGAAAACTGCTTTATTCAAGTATTCATTACCATAAGCTTTCTAGCCATAACATTTCATTTTTGCTACCTACCTCAGAGTTGTTATGAGGAAAAGAAAGTACTTTTCAGACTTTCAGGTGCTATATATAAATGAGTTATTATTTTCATCTTGGGAATGGAAGAAGATGCAGCAATGAAAAACATTGTGATTTGGTTGGTACAGCATGCACTTTGAAGAAGTTATGTGGGCCATTCAATGCTTTTATTTCATGGATAAGCAAACTGAAGCCCACCAATGTACAATGATTTGCCCAAGGTCATGCAAATACTACTTAGTCAACAATTTGAACCCAGGACTCTGAAACCGATGACCTTTCCATTGTACCACATCGTGCAATTTTAGTGATATGGCACTGGTTATTGTGCAGATATGTAACTTTGTGCCAGAGGCTCCTGCCTGATATACATCACCTTTAAATACTTTGGGAGACTTCTCTCTTATTGCTGCCACCCAAATGCCTTGGAAACTTCAGCATTTAATGTTTACATCTGACACTTTGTAATACATATGAGGTATGACAACCAGCTCCTCTTAGAAGCACAAAGGCTCCCAAGGCTCAAAATAGGAACAATTTTATTTATTAACTAAGAAAACATATAAGGATTATATCAATGCCCAGAGAAAATAATGGCACTTATCTGCAAGTAGCCCAATAGGCCTATGCAATATCAGTCATTTAACACTATAATCTCATGCAAATATATGTGTACCTCATAGTATGTGAGGTGGACATCTATCCAAGAAAAGTGTCCCTAGAGTTGCTCAAACTGCTTGTTTCCTTCCCTAGATCTTTAGTTTATCCCACTTTGCTTTTTACTTCACAGCTGTCACCTCAAGAAGCTCTTAGGAGATGACACAGTGAACTATTCCTTATTAGTAATCTTTGACATAATTTCTCTCCATTCAGTGGTCTAGCGACTGGCACCAGATGGTACTACCTTGGCAGAGTGTTATTTAAAGGCAGACTCTTTTATATAGTACCTCTAGCCTGTAGCAGAGTTCACACCTTTTTTAGTCTCACCCAAAGGTATAGCCAAAACATTAAAATGTAATTGGGAGGGGCAGCTGGGTAGTTCAATAGATTGAGAGTCAGGCCTAGAGATGGGAGGTCCTAGCTTCAAGTCTGGCTCAGACACTTCCCAGCTGTGTGACCCTGGGCAAGTCACTTGACCCCCATTGCCCACCCTTACCACTCTTCTGCCTTGGAGCCAATACACAGAAGTTAAGGGTTTAAAAAAAAATGTAATTGGGAGTATGACTTTTGGGAGGGGAGGGGCAGTGCTAATTAGATGAGATACCGTGATGATGTAAGAAATAGAAAAGACCAATAAAATATTTCCAAAAGGTAATCGAGAAATGTTTACAAAATAAAAATTTAATACAATATAGACAATGTTAATTTATGGTTGTCTAAATCAATATGTGACTAGAAGGAATCTTTATATATATTTTAGTTGTGTCTATTTGAGTTTGACATTAACTGGTCTAGCCAAATTGGCCATCTTATAGTTACTAATACATGACAACACCCTCTCCAGCCTCCGTGCCTCTTCCAATATATACAAATATATTTTGTGTATATAATTACATGTATATATGTGTATATATACATATATGTGTGTGCATACACACACACACACACACACACACACATGTTTTCTTCCCCAAAAGAATGTTACAGAGATTGCTAAGGGAGAAAAGGTAATAGGGAAAGAAGAGGATAAAGGGCAGAGCAAACATTGAACGTTGGTCTTTTAAGGGATCAGGTAGATGGGCCAGTGAAGGAAACCAGGGATGTTGAAAGGTGGGGCAAACAAGGATGATGTATGTTCTAAAAAAAAGAAATGAAAGAAGAAATATCAAAAATAAAAGAAATACTAACATGTCACGGCTGGTTAAGGAAGATGAGATTAATAGCATTTTGTTGAATATGACTAAACAGAAGTTGGTAAATTCCGAGATCAGTTTTTAGCAATATGGTGGTAACAAAAGCCAGTTGTGTAAGAGGCTAAGGAAGCGACTGGGTGGTGATGAAGTGTGAGCTTTAAAGGGGTCTGGATCTGGTTTTGTCTCTTCCCCGCCACCCCCACCCCCAAATCTTCAGAATTTCCTATTGCTTAATCAAATATGGCACTCAAAGCCCTATATGATATTGTATCACTCTACATTTCTAGTCATCTCACAGTCCCTCGTTTCCTCTATGCTTCAGTCAACACAACCTAAGCTATCTCACCTCCTTGCCTTTGCTCATGCAAAGAATCACCTCCTTCTCCTTTTTCTATGAAATGTCTACCTATTGTTCAGAGCCCAACTCAGATAACACCATCTCCAGGAGACTTTCCCTGATCCTTCTCATCAGTAACTTCCTTCTCCCTATGGCTCTACTTTGTTTTGTGCATGGCTAATGCATTTATGTAATATTGTATATGAGTTATTGGTTGGTGACCTTTTCTCCCCCAGTAAGCTCCATGGATGACAGCAGAAACTTCTCCATGTTGTCTTTGCATCTCTCATGCCCAACAGAACGTGTGGTCCATTGCAGGTAACTTAACAAATTCTCATTCTTTCACCCAGCACAGGAACTGTGCCTAATCTACCACAGGCACCTCCTCTAGTCCCTAACACAAAGTGCTCTGTTCACAATAGGTGATGAATACAGGTTTTGTGCTGCATTTTCATGTTTTATTGTTGTAAATCAATAGAAGAACAGTCCTAAAGGGTATATTGGCTTAGAAGAGTGCAGATTAGTGCTATAGTGGGCCCTCCTCCCTCTGAGGGAGGTCAATTTGCCATAGAAGTTCAGAAAAGAACCAGAAGCTTATAAAGTCATTGTTGTTGTTCAATCGTGTCCAACTCTTTGTGACCCCAGTTGGGGTTTTCTTGGCAAAGATAATAGAGAGGTTTGCTCTTTCCTTCTCGAACTCATGTGACAGATGAAGAAACCAAGATAAATACGGTCTTTCCCAGAGTCACACAGCTACAAAGTGTCCGAGACTGGATTTGAACTTGAGAAGAAGAGTCTTCCTGATTTCAGGCCTGCTACTCTATCCACTCTAGCTGCCTATAAAGCTGGAGAGGCAAACTTAGAACTCTATACTGAGATACCATATATCTGCTTGGATAAGGGTAGCCTACAAAAGTGATCAGTCACCATTAACTTTTGACCTAGGAAGAAGCAGCAAGTGCCTGAGAGGAAATAGAGTTCCCAGAAAATTCAGGGAGATGGAAATCATTCCTTTTATTGCTTCCAGTTTCTGTTTAATGTTCAGGGAACAAGGACAGCCTGCTCTCTCTGACAGTCAGTAGTCATTAGAATTCCATGTATGCCTTGGCTCTCCATCAAACTTCCTTAGGTCAAATTTCTGTCATTTTTTTCTAAAACTCTTTACCTTCTGTCTAAGAATCAATACCGTGTATTGGTTCCAAGGCAGAAGAGCAGTAAGGGCTAGGCAATGGGGGTTAAACAATTTGTCTAGGTGACCCACAGCTAGGAAGTGTCTGAGGTCAGATTCGAACCCAGGACCTCCTGTCTCTAGATCTGGCTCTCAATCCATTAAGCCACCTAGCTGCCCCTCTCTCCCATTTCTATCATTAATGATGAAGAAGTTAGTACAGTGGAAAGAATGATGGATTTAAAGAAAAAAGCACCTGAATGCAAACCCTAGCTCTGCCATTTAGTAAAATTTTTGTTATCTTGAGTAAGCCTCAGTTTCTTCACTAGTGAAATTAGGGGGTTGATTGCTATTTAGGGGGTTAGTTGCTAAGGGCTCGCCCAGTTCTGACTTCATGATCCTAAGTAAATCCAAATCATTAGGAATAAATAATACATAACCATGCTAATCATAATTTTTCCTGTTAAATAATGAAATTGGATTAGAGGTTAAGACTTTCAGTCTCTAGTGCAATGGTTCCCAAACTTTTTTGGCCTACTGCCCCCTTTCCAGAAAAAATATTACTTAGCCCCTTGGAAATTAATTTAAAAAAATTTTAATAGCAATTAATAGGAAAGATAAATGCACCTGTGGGCATCACCGCCCTCCTGGATCACTGCAGCACCCACCAGGGGGTGGTAGCACCCACTTTGGGAATCATTGTCTAGTGCTATGAATATTTCTATGCTCCTTCCTCCCCTTTACCCACCCTCTAATAGTATCCTTATAAAATCTCCCCCTTGACCCTGACTCATCACTACCTCACTGAGTATCTCTCAACTCTTACTAATGAAAAGCTTCTCTCATCCTTCAGAAACTCAAAACATGATCCATGGTCTAGTCTGATTATAATACTATTAGCTTACATGGATAAGAGACAACATTTAGTAGAGATTAGAGAGCTGGCTTGAAGCTAGGAAGAGCTGGGTTCTGATCCCACTGACATTTGACTGTGAAGCAAGTCATTTAACTTCTCAGTGATCCATGCAACATTCTGAAACTATAATTTTAGAGAAGGTGCCTCTCCTGCATTGGGAGAGAGACTTTTCTCACCTAGGAGTTTTCTATGCCAATGAAGTCCCAGGTCCAGGCTCTATCTCTGCCTTTTTGTTATAGTTATTGAGTTGTTTTTCTGTCATGTCTTAGTCATGATCCAGTTGAGTGTTTTCTTAGCAAAAAAATGGTTTGCCATTTCCTCCTTCAGCTCTTTTTATAGATGAAAAGACTGAGGCAAATAGGGTTAAGTGGCTTGCTCGGGATGACATTAAGACAACACATTACATTAATTAAACACATTAACACAGTTAAGTGTTTGAGATCAAATTTGAACTCATGTCCTCCTAACTCCAGTCTTGGCATCTATCCATGGTACCACTTAGCTGTTACTTTATTTTACTCTCACTATGAATTTACATACGCTATCACATCTAATTCCCATAGTTATATGAGGTAACACAAATATTTTATCCTGCTTTTCTAGTTTAAGAAGCTAAGTGGAGTCAGCTACGTGGCTAAATGGATAGAATGTCAGTTTCTGAAATGGGAGGTCCTGGGTTCAAATTTGACTTCAGATACTACCTAGTTGTGTGACCCTGGAGGACAAATGACTTACCTCCAATTGCCTAGCCTTTCCTGCTCGTCTGCCTTGGAACTGAAACTTGGCATTGATACTGAGGCAGAAGGCAAGGGTTTAAATTTTTTTTTTTTAAGAAAAAAACTAAGTCTCAGATTAGAATCAACCTAGAATTTATTAAGCTCCTTCTGTATTCCAGGTACTTTGCTAAGCACTGTGGATAAAAAGGAAGGCAAAAAACCCCCCAAAAAACACAGCTCCCACACTTTCTCTTTTAAACCAAAAGACCCCTTGATTGTTATGCTTGAATGTACAAATCCATTCAATTTCTCTCAGCTCTCTAACTTCATAGATCTAGAAGGGATCTTCAGTAGCTCAGAGGATTTAGAACTGAAACAGTTCTTTAGAATCCCAATGCCATCATTCTCCTCTTAGTTTGTTAGGTTTTTTTCCTCTTCAGACTGTCTCATAATCACTTAACTATCTGTTCTCCAGTATAATGTGAACTCTAGGGGAAAGAGATTACTCCACTTTTTCTTTTTACTCCTAGTAACTAGCCCAGAGCCCTATACACAGAAGAGATGTTTAAAAAAATATTTGTTGAATTGAATTGAACAAACTGAAGCCTCAAAGGAACTTACTTGCCAAAAGTCACATAGTCAGTAAATATGGCAGACCCTCCTCTTATGATTGTACCTAGCTGGCCCCTACTCTTGAAGGTGTGGACAAAATGGTGCCCAAGGGAGTATGAGCCCAAATACCTGCCTCCCTTGCCTCATTTCCCACCAGTTATATCTTCATTGTCATGGCAACAGCTAGATAGAGCACTAGACCTGGAGACAGGAAGACATGAGTTCAAATCCTGCCGCAGAAATTTGCTAGCTGTATGATCCTGGGCAAGTCACTTGACATCTGTCTTATCCAATCTCCTTAACTGTAAATGGAGATAATAATAGTATGTCTCCTTCCTAGGGTTGTGAGGATCAAGTGCGATAATTTTTGTAAAAAGTTGTTCCTGGGGCAGCTGGGTAGCTCAGTGGATTGAGAGCCAGGCCTAGAGACGGGAGGTCCTAGGTTCAAATCTGGCCTCAGACACTTCCCAGCTGTGTGACCCTGAGCAAGTCACTTGACCCCCATTGCCTACCCTTACCACTCTTCTGCCTTGGAGCCAATACACAGTATTGACTCCAAGATGGAAGGTAAGGGTTTAAAAAAAAAAAAAAAAAAAAGTTGTTCCTGTCCTCTGCTTCCACTGAGAGCTACAAAAACTACAACCTTGAGTTCAGGCATAATTATTCCCATTCTACAAGGTTGAACATCTATAGAGATTCTTAACCTATCATCAATGAACTTTAATATTTTGATAATTGCCTTTCCTTTCCATGTAATGAGTTTCTTTCACTAGATATTTTATCTGATGCCTTTAAAAACATTATTTGGAGAAGAGGTTCATAGTCTTTACCAGATGCCTAAAGGAATCCATGATACTAGATCCCCCTACTTTAGGTTATGCACCCAGATATATGAAACAAAACACCCCTTTGCCCATACCTCAGCTAGAAGTTACTGTAGGTGCCATGTATAACGAATGGGGCTTCCTATACATTTAAGATGACAAAGGAATATGGAACAGCTCTTTCCAAGCATCCTTCAGTCCCTTGAAAGCACATGCATCCAAACAACTGATATTAATTCGAAATCATTCTTGCCTGTTCTGTAAAGCAGATTCTATGAGGGCCTCCCAATAGTTATCACTTGATTAGCCTAGTTGAGTTCCTTTATGTATTTGCATTTCTTTATCAGTCTTTTATACCTACTTATCTTTTTCAGGCTTGTCCCCATCTTTCCACAAAGCTCCCTGAAGCTCTGGAGGCTCTTTGCTAAATCAATATTCTCACTGCAAAAGTCAAAAAACCCTTAAATTCCTTAATCTTGACTAGATGAAATCCTTTTTGGTTATCCACATCTTAGATGGCATTACATGATTTTTCTTATACAAATCAAAATATGGCCTACAGTTACTGACATTTTAAGTGTATGTCTATTTCTCCATGGCCTCGAATGCTTTCTCTCCTCATTTCCAACTCCTAGCTTCCCTGGCTTCAAGACTAAGTTCAAATCTTACCTTCTGCAGGAGGCTTTTCCTTAACCCTTTGCCTTCTCCCCTACCTTCCATCCCTAGTGTATTCTCAATGATATATTCTGTTCATACTGTATAAAACTTGTTTGTATTCAGTGATTTGCACATAAAACCCCTCTGTTGGAATGAACACTTGAAGGGCAGGGGCTGTGTTTTTGCCCCTTTTTTTATCCACAGTGCTTAGCAGAGTATTTGGAATACAGAAGGAGCTTAATAAATGACTATTAACTGGGTGCCTAAATATTTCCTTCTTTTCAAAGAGATTTCATTTTATTGGAGCGTTTTATATTGAGTGACAGCCTATATTTGGCAAGATTGCACAGCATATATAGTGGATAGAGAGCTAGCCTCCAAGGCAGGAAAAAAAATGAGTTCAAGTATTACCTCTGACACGTACTGGCTCTCTGCAGATCTGGGCAAATTACTTAACGTTTCAAAACTCTAGACAACTCTTTAAGACTCTAAGTTGCAAAGAAAGTGCCAGTCTAGAGAGGTGGTAGAAGTTTGTTATGCCAATAAAAGTTTAGCCTTATTCTCTATCCTCTGTACCAGCTATAGCCAGCCTCTAGTTACTGCCACATGTTTATTAGGTTAGGCATCTACTCTTGCTGAATTTCTAGATGATAATGAGTTTTCCCTGAATTGAGAAGCAATACTCCATCATACTTTTCTCTGTTTATCTGATGTTTTCTGTCCTATGTAGCAAAATCCAGCTTAGAAAATCACTTACACATGTGGTATAGTAGGGTGTAAATATTTTTATTGCTTACATTAAAAAAATATGCTGATGCTGGTATCATGAGTTGCCAAACAAATTGCTTAACTTGTCAGTCTTGTTTTCTTTTTGTTGTTCAGTTCTTTCAATTGTGCCCACCTCTCCATAGCCCCATTTTGGGTTTTCTTGGCAAAAACAATGGAGTGGTTTGCCATTTCTTTCTTGAAATCATTTTACAGGTGAGAAAACTGAGGCAAACACGGTTAAGTGATTTGCCTAAGGTCACACAGGTAGTAAGTATCAGAGGCCATATTTGAACTCATGAAGATAAGTCTTCCTGAGTCCAAGCACAGTGATTTATCCACTGGGCCACCTAGCTGCCTTAGTCTCTTTTTATCTATCCTACTTTGACTTGTACAGGGATGTCCTATCTAATTTCTCTGGTCTTTCTGTTTCCTTAGTGCAGTCTAGCATATAGACAGTTCAGGTGTACAACTAAGTTTTTACTAAAACGTGAAGGATTTGAGGGATACAAATTAGAAGAGTCTTTTCACAATGTTCATTTAAAACAATCCCTATTTGTCATTCTCCTTTTAGTCCATCAGACTTGAGATTCATGAACCAAGATAGGTCTATGTACTTGGATGAGGAAAAAAAACCTGCACCTTAAAAATTTTTAATTTAATTAATTAATTTAGAATATTTTTCTATGGTTACATGATTCATGTTCTTTCCATTACACTCTCCCTCTCCATTCTGGAGCTGATGAGCAATTCTATTGGGTTTTACATGTATCATTGTTCAAAATCTATTTCCATATTATTATTATTTGCAATAGAATGATCAGTTAAAATCTACATCCCCAATCATACCCCCATCAAACCATGTGTTTATATTTTTTTTTCTGTTTCAAGAACCACCCCCCCCCAAAAAAAAAAAAAAAAAAAAAACCTCCCACAGTTTTTTCTCTGGATGTGGATAGTGTTCTTTCTCATAAGTCCCTCAGAATTGTCCTGAGTCATTCATTGCTGCTAGTAGAGAAGTCCATTACATTCGATTGTACCACAGTATATCAGTCTCTGTGTACAATGTTCTCCTGGTTCTGCTCCTTTCGCTCTGCTTCAATTCCTGGAGTTCTTTCCAGTTTACATGGAATTCCTCCAGTTCATTATTCCTATTAGCACAATAGTATTCCATCACCAGCAGATACCACAACTTGTTCAGCCATTCCCTAATTGATTAATACCCCCTCATTTTCCAATTTTTTTTTGTCACCACAAAGAGCGCAGCTATAAATAATAAATATAAATAAAAAAATAAATATTTTTCCTTATTATCACTTTAGGGTAGAAACCTAGCAGTGGTATGGCTGGATCAAAGAGCAGGCTGTCTTTTAAAGCCCTTTGGGCATGATTCCAAATTGCCTTCCAGAATGGTTGGACCAATTCATAACTCCACCAGCAATGCATTAGTGTCCCAATTTTGCCACACCCCCTCCAACATTACTTTCCTTTGCTGTAATTGCATCTTTAATTTTACTAACTTTTCATTTCTTTTGTAATCTTATGAACCTCACTGAATATATCCAAAACTATTATTCTGAGAAGGTATATATATATAGACTTTAGACTGCTAAAGTATTGGGACACACACACAAAAAACTAAGCTCTAAGCCTTGATTTTCCTGGTCAATATAACTTCCAAATTTCAGATTAAGCTACTGCTTTTAGCTTCTCTTTCTGTCATGGGAGGATCATAGGATGTAGTGCTGTAAGATTTTTTTATTGTTTAGTTTTTTCAGTCATGGACAACTCTTCATGATCTCTCTTGGTGTTTTCTTGGCAAAGATACTAGAGTAGGGTTTTGCCATTTCCTTCTTCAGCTCATTTGACAGATGAGGAAATTGAGGCAAACAGGGTTAAGTGACTTGCCCTGGGTCACACAGCTAATAAATATCTGAAGTCAAATTTGAATTCAGGTCCTTCTGACTTCAATCCTGATATTCTATCTATTGTGCCGTATAGCTGCCCATAAGGTACCATAGAGATGATCTAATCTAGGCATTTTCACGTTTGAATTCTAGGTACATCCATTCCTGGCTTTTGCCTTTAGGAACCTTGGTTTTTTTTCTCTCTCTATTCCATGGATTATTAACTTTTTGGGTGAAAAAATACAACATTTTTATGCTTTTATCATTTACAGATAGCAAATACATGTATTGCTTGATTTCAAGCAGTTTGATGTATGATTATACCTTGCATGTGTGATGAAGCCAAAGGACTCCTCAGAATTGCAGTTTTAATTGCATGCAGGAAATAAAATTGAAATTATGACATTAAAACAAAAAAAGTAAGTTTATAGACCCTGGGTTATAAGCTTGCAATCTCATCCTTCTTCTAGGGACTAAGTTTCTAACCCCAAAACACATGAATAAAACATTTGGAATCCCTTTTTATTTTCCCTTTTTTTTCTTGTTTTCATTTGCTTTTTCTCTTATTACATTTATCATTTTTATTCTGTGCTTAACACACATCAAATATAGTGAAGACTTTCAAATGCATAATAAAAATTTAAAAGGGAATTGTATTTGAAAACTGTGGATCTATTGTTGCTTTTTTTTTAAAAAAATGCATTTGCTTTTGTAACAAGCACCATGGAAGTGCCAGTTTCTGGATTCTGGGGGCTAAAGAAACAAGTTCATGAAACTTTTTTTTTTTTTCATTTCAGTATAGAAAATTTATGATACCCTGGAAATTCTCTTTGCTTAAGGAAGATCAATTTATCTGTGATTTTAAATTATTTTATTTTCCCCTAATTGCATACAGAAACAAATTTTAACATTCATTTTCTGACACTTTGCAATCCAGATTCTCTCTCTTTTCCTTCCCTCTTCTTGAGGGGGCAAACCATATGACAAAAGTTCTACATGTACTAACATGCAATACATATTTCCATATTTGTCATGTTTTGAGAGAAAAAATATTGCATATTCAAGAAAAAAACTTTTAAAGAAAATAAAGTGGAAAATGTTATACTTTGATCTGCCTTCTGATGCCATCAGTTCCTTCTATGGTGCTGGATACCCTTTTTCTTCATGAGTCTTTCGTTGTCTTGGTTTCTTGCTGTGTTGATAATAGTTAAATACAATATTGATGTTTCTATGTACAGTGTTTTGGTTCTGTTTATTTTACTTTGCATCTGTTCGTAGAAGTCTAGGTTTTTCTGAAATCAAATCATTCATCATTTCTTATGGCCCCTGTGTTATCTGTTTTAGAAATTTTCTATGGTTCCCAGTTACTTTTTGGTAAAGCAATGTCTTGCCAAGAGCAATAAATACATGCAAAGTGTAGTCATATATAATATTGCATGAGGTTAACGTTATATGTATTTGCTATCTGTGAGTAACGAAAACATAAAAATAAAACATTTATAACAATAGTATTGGCACTCCAACTTTATTCTTCATTTGTTTCTTAATTCTGTCCTTATCCTTTTCTTCCTTTCACTCCTCATCCACTCCCATGTCTATGTAATCATCATCTCTAGGCAGATGAGATCCAAATATTTGTCTTCAGCTCTTATTTTTCTCTTGAACACTACTCCCAAATTGCCAGAGAAAAAGGTAGAGTTTAATAAATGTTTGTTGACTGACTAATTTCCAGCTACCCTCAGGACTTGTCTACTTGGAAATTCCCTCCCACCAACAAATCACATTCAACATCGCAAAAGGAACTGGAAATCTTTTGTTAAACCAAGATCCTCTTCCTGACTTTGTCATGTTCAAGAAACATAGCTTCATGTTCCTAGTTGCCCAGAGTCAACACTTTTGAGTTATTGATTATTGGAGATCCTTCTAATCATAAGGATGTAGAAGGGGAGGAAAGGAAAGGAAATATACACTAATAGTACCTAATTTGTGCCAGGTACTGTGTTAAGTTCTTTTGCAAATATTTTTTTCAATTGTATACATTTTTTTACCTATTACATGTAAAAACAAATTTCCACATTAGTTTTCTGAAGCCTCACTTCTCCCCACATTGGAGTTGACAGGTTATTCTATCTATGTTATATAGTAGATACTATTATTATATCCATTTTACAGTTGAAGAAAGTGAGGTAGAGAGAATTTGGAACTCAAAACTTTAAAAAAGAATTAGGAAGAAATAAAAATTTTAAAAAGTGAGCTAAATAGAGGTTGTGACTTGCCCAGGGCTACACAGTTAGAAAGAGTCTAAGGCCAGATTTGAACTTGGTCTTCCTGACTGAATGGACCCGTGTTCTATCCACTATCCATCCAAGATGACTGAGGCTTTGACTCTGACTAGAAGGGTGGAATCACTTTATGTCCCTTGCTCACCTTAGATTATAAATTCCTAAAGAACAAGAAGTAATCCTGGTTTGTTCTTCTGACATAACACTTAACCCTTAAAAAAAACTCAGCTTCTTTACTGCCAGATGGGAACAATACCCTGTACTTCTTCCTTCAAAAGATTGTTTTGGATACTAAAAAAGATATGGAAACATGTGATTATTTGTTCTAAATTTAGCCTTTTGAAGATTGAAGAGTCTCAGCCACTGTAGTTTTAGGGTTTCTAGGGTTCAGAAAATAAATCTTTTGTATAATTCATTCACATCCATATTGCCCTGGAAAAGATAGAATTTAGATAAGACACTATCCCTATTCACATGGAGGTTCCAATCTTGTAGAAGATGACACCAACAGGGATAACTAACTAATATAAAATATTATTTAATAAGTACATTGCAGAGACACGGAACACACACAATGCCAGGTGATGTCGAGTAGTTGTTATTGATAGGGAAATCAGTAGAGTTGGTGGCACCGAGTATTTCATACCCTTCATGATTTTATAAAATATCACATCCCTGTTTAGCCTTCATCTTCCTGTCTTTCCTGCTTCCATTCCTACCCCTGCCAAGCCAAAAATGGATTGCAATGACTACAACAATCTGTTTTCTAATACTATCATTTATTTCCTGTCTGACCTTGAACAAATTTAAGCAAGGTTTTGAATCTGCAAAATAGGTATAACCATCCGTGCTTTCATGTACTTCTGATAAAGATACTGAACTGGGAGAAGAAGGCTAAATGTAAGAATCAGTATCATGTTGATACATGTGGATAAAGAATGGATTTTAAATCCCCTTTAAGACTCACGGATGAAAGATATATGATGATTTGAATACATAATGAGTCAATGTACCTTTAAAATAAAGTTGGGGTTTTCCTCCCAATCCTTCCTCCCATTTTCACTTAGCACTGACCATGAGTAGGAATGAATCTCCTCTTCCCAAATCAACATTTTTTTTAAAATTATGTTTAATGAGACACAGTCATATGCTAAGCAACTTTGTACCTGGGACAAATAGCAAGAAACCTTGTCTGGAGTGTGGCAGTTGGGAACTAGAGTATACCTTGGGCAGGGGACACACAGGAGTGAATGGGTTGGGAGGAAGCTTGCGAGGGTGCTGGGTGGACCGTCTAAATTTTTGATCTGAGAGATTTTTCTCTCTAGGAGAAGGCCAGCACCTTCCATGGGGGTGGGGGTGGGAGTGGGTGGGAAGGGAGAAGATCAGGTGGAAGAACTGAGGAGGGAAGAGGGAGAACAGGACATTGAGGATATGGTCTATGCTTTCTAGATTCCTAGACAGATGCAAGGGAGAGGTGTGATGGAGGAAGCATACCTTGGGTTCAAAGCAGCTTCTGGGGACATAAAGCAGTTAACTGGGGAGTTATTCTCCTGGTTAGTTTTCTTCTGTTGTTGTTTGTGATCCCATCTGGGGATTTCTTGGCAAAGATGATGGAATGGTTTGCCATTTCCTCCTCTAGCTCATTTTTATAGATGAAGAAATTGAGGCAAATAGGATTAAATAACTTGTCCCGGGTAATTTCTCTTGGCCCTCCCTAAATTTCCTACCTGGGGTAAAACTCTGCTAGCCTACTCTTACTCAGTGAGCAATAAGTAGTCTTAAGGGCCTTCATCTAAAAACCTTAAGTCTAAACTCTCATAAAATATTGCAAATACTTATCATATGTATATATGGGTATGTGATTTGGGGTTTAGGCTTTAAAATATCATTTTATAGCAAAAACGAATAATATGTAAATAGGTATCAAGTCCCAACCCTGTGGAATTGCTTGTCGGCTCTGGGAGGGGGGAGAGAAAAGGGGAGGAAAGGAAAATGAATCTTGGAAACATGGGGGAAAAAAGAATATTGTGAATAAAAGGGATCAAGGAAGAGAGTATCATTAAGCTACCCCCACTTAAGTAGGCTCTGGACAAAACTTAAGTGGGTAAAGACTATTCCTGTCCTAACCTTCCACTTCTGCACCTTCCTCTCACTCAGCCTTTTACTTCCTCAGTGGCATGTTACACCAGCCCAGCACCTTCCCCTGCTCTTTCTTTTCTTTCTCTCCATAAAGTTTGAAAAATAAAAGGAATATAATATTATTCACTTTCCCTTTAGTGAGAATTTAAGTCAACGAGTTCTCAAGTATATTGACATTTTAGGTCTTGAGATTTCTTTAGTGGAAGCATGAAAGATTTCTTTCCCTTAGAAAAAGAATATTAACCATACTGGGGGAAATATTTTGAGATGCACTTTACTCCCTTCATGGAAGTCTCAAAATTATATTTCAGGTCTTCTATTAAAGCTATAACTATTAAATATGTTAATTTGTATTTAGTCCTTTCTCTCTTAGTAACAACTCTAAGACAGAAGGGCATAGACTAGGCAAACAGGATTAAGTGACTAGTCCTGAGTCACACAGCTAGGAAGTATCTGAGATTAGATTTGAACTCAAGTCCTCCCAACTCTATTCCTGGCATTCTATGATTTTTTTTAATAGAAAGAATCATGATCTTGGAATCAAAAGTGCTTGTTATAGCTCTTATTAACTCAAACTTGGTGAGATCTCTTAATGACCACCCTGGAACCTCAGTTTCATCATTTATACAATGGTGATGATAAATTGTACTGCTCCATCTCCTAGAGTGATTAAGAGGATGTTAGTGAAGTAATGTGAGTGATCTATAATCAAAAAACATTTTGATCAATATACTTTTATTAAGCATTTATTAGGTGCCAGGCATCACACTAAGTGCTAGAGATACAAAAAGAGGCAAAAGACAGTCCCTGACTTCAAAGAGCTTATAATCTAATGGAGGAGACAACACAAAAACAAAAGCAAGCTATATATAGGATAAGTAGGAAATAATCAAAAGAGAGAAGGCACTAGAATTAAGAGGGGTTGAGGAAGGTTTTCTGTGGAAGGTGGGATTTTAGTTGGGATTTAAAGGAAGCCTGTGTGAAGAGAAGACTCAGTAGTCTGAACAGAGGAAGGAGAGTGTTCCAGGTATAGAGGACAGCCAGAGAGAATGGCTGGAGCCAAGAAATGAAGTGTCTTGTTTGGAGAACAACAGGAGGCCAGTATCACTGGAGATGATGAAAGATGGCTGTCAAGATCAAAAAGGTTATGAAGGGCTTTGAATGCCAAACAGAGCATTTTCTATTTGATCTTGTAGGCAAAAGGGAGCCATTGGAATTGAGGGGGTAACATGATATCTCATCTTTAGGAAAATTATTTTAGTGGATGGAGGATGGATTGAAGTGAGGAGAGACTTGAGGAAAGCAGATCTACTAGCAGGTTATTGAAATAGTCCAGGCATGAGGTGATGAGGGCCCACACTAGAGTGGTAGCAGTGCCAGAGAGGAGAGGAGGGGTCATATTTGAAAGATGTTGCAAAGATGAAATCTGCAGGCCTTGGCAATAACTTGGTTGTGGAGGGTGAGAGATAGAGGGGAGTTAGGGAGTCCAGGATGACTTCTAGGTTGTGAATCCAAAGGACTGGGAGGATAGGGTTGCCCTGGACAGTAATAGAGAAAGTAGGAGGTGGTGGGGGAAGATTTAGGGGGAAAAGATAATGAGATCTATTTTGGATATATTGAGTTTAAGATGTCTACTGGACATCTAGTTCAGGGTCAGCAAGCCTATCAGTGTCTTGTTATCAGGACCTTCTTAAAATTGTCAAAGAGATGTACTGTGCCCTTTGGCAAATGCTCTCAAGCCTCCTTGTTCATCGAGTGGAAACTCTTCCTTATATCAACAGTCTAAGGATCTGACATCTTCTCACCAGAGCCAACACATCCTGTGGAGTGGCCCTTTCATAAATGTAGGCTATCTGATGTAAACTAAAAAGGGGGTAATTCTTTAGGGTTGGGAAGAGCTGGGAAGAGGGGTTGAAATAGGTAAGCAGAAAGCATATTTACTTTAATCTCTTCTTAGTCACAGTTGCATTCTTATTAAAAACCAGGCCCTGCAGAAATCCTGAAAAAAATTAAATCACCTTCTGGAGAGATAGCAAGCCTGACCCAAGGAGGCTAAATTGGGAGGTTCCTTTTCCTTCTTTGAATACAATGACAGTTTTTATAATGTAGCTACCAGGGCTAGATCTTTTCATCCCTTTGTAATCAGAAAATCCTTCCCTCTAGATCAGTGATGGCAAACTTATGGCACAGGTGCTGAAAACAGCATACAGAGCACCCCCACCCCCCACCCCCAGTTCATTACTGGAAAGGCAGAGGGACTCAGGTGGAGCTGCTCCCCATCTCTTCTCCACTGCATCTGAGGACATTTTTTTTTCACATCCCCCATCCCTCTGCCCCTCAGCCCAATGGGAGTGCATAGTGGGTAAGGTAGACAGTTCACAGGCAGGAGAGCTGGAGGGGAACAGAGTGCTTGGGCCATTCCCCTCCCTCTCTCTACACTGGCTGAGGACATTCCTCAATTCACCTGCCCCTCCACCCAGCTTCCTCACTCCCCTGTGTGGAATAACAGGTGAGGCAGGGTACACCTGGCACTTGGTAGGAGGGAGGGGCACGGCATGCTGTCTCTGGGGGTGGTGGGGGGCAGGGCCTGGCACTCCATTTCTAAAAGGTTTGCTATCACTGCTCTAGACTAGATGATATTCCATGGATTGGCATTGCTGTGCTAACACTGATGTGTGTATAGAGCTTTGAGACTGTGTAAGAGTCTTTCTCCCTGCTCTATAATTACTTAATAGAAACCACATCCCTGCAGCAGCTAGGTGGCTAAATGGATAGAGAGTCAGACCTGGAAATGGGAGGTCCTGGATTAAATCTTGCCTCAGATGCTTCCTAGCTTACTTAGCTCTGCCTTGGAGCCAATGCTTAGTATTGATTCTAAGAGAGAAGGAGGGGTTAAAAAAAAAAGAAAAGAAACTACATGCCTTTTTTACTACATGTTTCCTTGGAAGAGAGAGTCTTGGATGCCCTAGATGAGTGATGGTGAACCTATGGCATGCATGCCAAAAAGGACACACAGAGCCCTCTCTGTGGGCATGCCTGCAGCTGCCCACCAGAGTTCGTTACTAGAAAAGGGGGGCATCAGCTCACAGGCTGCATGAGGATGTGATGCAGAGAACAGTCTAAGTCTGTGGTGAAGGTGATTCCTGTGGTAGGGTTGGAGAAGAGCTAGGTTTGAGGGAAGCATAGCTCACAGTGTGACATAGCTGGGGGGAGCAGAATGCTTGGGCCTCCCTCCTCCCCCTCTCCACACATGCCTCTCATCACCCACCCCTCTGTCCAGCAGCCCAATGGGAGTTCTTTCTCCCTCTCCTGTCTGGGGTGGGGGTTTGGGACCGAGGTACGGGGCCATGCACTTAGTCTGGGGGAGTGGGGGTGGCAGGATGCGATACTCCATCTCTAAATGCTTGCTGTCACTGCCCTAGATAATAATAAATCTAGGGATAAGAGGTACCTCATGGGCCATCAAGAACAATCTCTTCAGTTTGCAAATGAAGAAACTGAGGTCCAGGAGTTTAATTGAATTGCCCAAGGTCACATAGATTTGTAAGCCTAAAATCTGAACACAGGTCCTTCAAAATCTTGGGTCTTCTACAAGGCCATCTGGCCACTTCTCAGGGTTTTGGTCAATAATATTCTGGGATTGAAAAGAAACTGTAAGGGGGCCTTAGGAAGTGGACAGCAGTGATTATAGGGATGGGGATATTGCTACAATAACAAACTCTTGGGTTAATATAATGTAATTCTCTTTAACAGTCATATAAATAAAAACTTCTGTCTAGCTTTTAAAGCTTTTCACAACCTACTCTAGTCTACCAGTAATGAATGCTTGTGTTAAAAGAAATATTGGTTGGGGCTTCACCCTGATCAATGAGGCAAACCTAGGAAAGGAAAGGTAAAAAGATTTCATTTAGCATACCCAGGCAATTTGCAGTTGCTTGTGGACAGACAGATTCAAAGGGCAACTAGGTGGCACAATGGAAAGAGTTTGGAAGACTCATCTTCAAATCTGGCCTCAAGACACTTACTAGATGTGTGGCCCTGGGCAAGTCACTCTACCCTGTTTACCTCAGTTTCCTCATCTGTCAAATGAGCTAGAGAAGGAAATGACAAACCATCAAATACTTTTGCTATGAAAACTCCAAAAAGGGTCACAAAGAGTCAAACAAGACTGAAATGATATGACAGGAGTAAACACCTTCAAATATGGGCAAAAGTATGTTGCTTGATGCATTCAATCATGAAGAGATGGGATTAGTACTGCCTGAGCTCCTCCCTCATTACAGTATCATAGGAAGAGGGATTAGTGCTCTTGGTATTTCCAGACCCCCATCTCCTGCAGGCTGGCTGTGTACACACCCAAAGTCTTAACTAGGTTTTTAAAATGGGGTTACTCAAATTGACTGCGCAAGTAGCTGACTTTGCACACTTATTCAGTGAATGATTGAAAGAGCATTTATTAAGCATTTACTATGTAAAATTGTTATCGTCATTAAGTCGTTTTTCATTCCTGTCCTACTCTCTGTGGCCTCCTTCAGAGTTTTCTTGGCAGAGATATTGGAGTGGTTTTCCATTTCCTTCTCTCAACTGAAGCAAAGAGGATTAAGTGACTTGCCCAGGGTCATTCAGCTAATATTTGAGGCTAGATTTGAACTTACAGAATTGAGTCTTCTTGACTCTATCCACTGTACCACCTAGTTGTTGCTATAATATATTACATACAGGGAGTGTTGATCTGGGGAGAGTATTTTGGTTTGGGAAGGCACGTGAAAATGAGTGGAGCCTTAGAAGAGTTTATTGACATATTTCTCACTATTATGACAATACTGATTTGATTATCATAGGGCCCTAGAAAGGGAGAAAGAGGGGGAAATAAGTATATATAGGGGGGCAAAAGATGAGGCTTGCCCACCCACCCACCACCAAGTTCTTAATAGAATAAAAGAATGAATTGAGATTTTACTCAAATCCACTTAGAACTTTTAACATTTATTATGTTTGAGTTTATTATTTATTTCTAACATTTATTTCTAACATTTATTAAGTGACTACTCTGTACCAGGCACTCAGCTTAGTAAGCCCTGGGGATAGAGAGGAAGGCAAGGAACTTATAAGGAGAGAAAGACAACATGAAAACAACTATGTACAAAACAACAACAAAAATATCTATACAAACAAGATATATCTATAAGATATGTGTGTGTGTGTGTGTGTGTACATATGTAATCAACAGAGGGAAGGCACTAGATTTAAGATGGATCAGGAAAGGCTTCCAGTAGAAAGTGAAATTTTAGCTGGTACTACTTGAATAAAACCAGAGAAGCCAGGAGGTAGGGTGAAGAGGGAGAGCATTGTGGTATGAGGAATAGCTAGTGAGAATAGTCAGGATTGGAAGAATAGCAAGGAGGGTCATTTGTTGGTCCTCATCCTCCTTAATGTGTTTTGGACATTTGACATTGCCAACCACTCTCATCAGCCTCTTTCTTCCAGAGTTATCATCTAAGTACAGGACAAAAGGCAAAAAAAAAATCAGGATTATTACTGATGACTCAGGATGCAGAGAATGACTTTGGCTTCTTTGATGTTTAACCAAGTACTCCACAATGACTGTTTTCTTCACCGTCTCATCCCTTCTTCCCCTCTGTCTACCAGGGAAAGTCTTCAGGTGTCTGGGGTAGACATTCCCCTGACTCTCCTGCAGGTTTGAGGTCTAGCAGTTATTCTTAGCCTGATTTAGCTTGCCTGCCAAGACAGTATGCTGGAGGGTGGTGGCTGTGAATGCTACAGCTTCTTGGAGCCACAAGTGAGAGCTGGGTTGAAGATGGATGTCAAAGGGGGAAAGTAGCCCTGAAAAGGGGCTCAGCAAGCCCTCCCACCAGAGGTACTAGACTTCCATGAATACCTTGTATTTGGAGAAGGAAGGTGTCTTTCCTGTCCTACCTTGCCTATCTGTCTCTCTCTTCACTCTAGTACCACCATTGAGGGCATAGAAACTCAAACCCAGAAATTTGGATTCCTCTGGATTTCATCGGTGAGAGAGGAGAGGACAGGAGAGGAGAGGAGAAGGGATGGGAAGGGAGGGGAGAGGAAGGAAAGAGAGGGGAGAGGAGATTAGGGAATGAGAAAGGGGTTTAAGGAGGGTTGAGGGTGGGTCAAAAGGGAAAGCTTCTCTCCAACAAGTGCAAGCCTATTCACACAACAGGGAAATCCTATCAAAGTTAGACTTGAAGACTGATCTGTTCTCTTAGATGTAAAATGAGGGGACTAGGTTAAATGATGTCTAGGTGTCTTTGAATGTTTACTGAATTTGTCTTGATCTCATCTTCCTTAAAACTACCTTAGTTTCCATAGCTGTAATGTAAAGGGCAATTGAACTGGATAATCTTTTAATGTCTAAAAAATATACTTTGATGCCCCAAAGCCAAAGTCATCATTTTATGCTACAAATAGTCTCTCCATAGCTCATTATTCTCCTAGTCCTTTTACTAGTCATCCATCACCACAGCTCTTCATCTAGGATTACTTCTAACTTGTATGTTTTTAAAAACCCTTACTTTCTGTCTTAGAATCAACAAGGCAGAAGAGTGGTTAGGGCTAGGCAATGGGGGTTAAGTGACTTGCCCAGGGTCACACAGCTAGGAAGTGTCTTGAGGTCACATTTGAACCCAGGACCTCCCAGCTCTAGGCCTGGCTCTCAATCTTCTGAGCTACCCAGCTGTCCCCTCTAATTTGTATTTTTGACTAACCTCTGACCTGGTCTCCATTCCTACCCCTCCTCCCCCAATCCTGCAACTCTTACCTACCACTACCACTGACATACAAATCTTTCTCAAACATTATTTTCATTCATAAACCTCCAAGGACAAAAACGATCATCAGTTTTCCATTATCTGTAAGGTAGGTCTAAACTTCCTGACCTGGCATTCCAAGATCTTACCACTCTAATTGAAATCTTTATTGTTTTCCTCATTATTCCTTGAGCAAGCCCCTTTTTTCCCCTCTTGGCCCTTCCGAATGTGCTATCAGTGAGAATTCATTATTCTCACAGGCGCATCTTAACCTCTATAACAAAAAGAATGCTTTTTGTAGATCTCAGAATAACTTTAATAACTCATAACTTTAAAAAGTATATGATTATCATCCAAGGTCCATATCCTTTCCTATTACATCTTTGAAACCTTTCTAAACTATCCCAGGCTACACGTACTTAAGAAAATTTTTTTAAAATCCCTATAAAATGTTTGTTTTTGTTATTCTTCTTCAGGACATATAGCATTTACTGAGCATCCATAATATGTGCTATACAAAAATAAACTCTTACCTTCTGTCTTAGAATTGATACTAAATATCTTAGAATACATACTAAATATCCATTTCAAGGCAGAAGAATGATACAAGGCACTTAGGGTTAAGTGACTTGCTCAGGGTCACACAACTAAGAAGTATCTGAAGTCAGATTTGAACCCAGGACTTCTGATCTTCAGGCCTGATTCTCTATCCACTGAGCCACCTACTTGCCCCTAATATGCTCTAATTTATGGCTTGTAATTTTTTTATGTCAATTTCTTGTCTTCTCAGTTTAATTGTCATCTCCTTGAGAGAGGGGACTGAACCTGACATTTACTTTTCCTGTACAAGGAGGAGGGCATTATACTTCTTTCTCTCCTTATGCCTCTTAAAATCAATCCAATAAAAACTGTATTACATGAACAGCAATAACTCTTCTCTACATAGCTAAATACTTTCTTCTCAAGAACCCTGAGGGGCAAGTAGTATATTATTCCCATTTTACAGTTGAAATAGCTGAGGCTACAGAGCCTTGCAAATGATCTTGCAGTGACTTAACATCTAAAATAGGATTTGATCACAACTCTCATGCCCAGCACAGGACCCACAGCTCCAGAGTTAACAAGATGACTTATTTATCTTTAGTAATAAATTCACACGCAGTGGCAAAATGAATGAAGGCAGTGTTCTCTGACAGAGTAAACTGGAAAACATGAACAAACAAAAGAAAGAAAAAGCATTCCTTAAGCTTAATATATATCTAGTACTAGGTAAACAAGGTAGAAGCAGAGCCCATCAGCGCTTGCCCTCAAAGAGATTCCTTCTTAACGGAGAAGACTCACAAATCTTTCACTGTGAGACTGCATTGAGTACATATGAGAAAAAATTAATTCTTCAGTACTTACCCTTTTAAAGTAGTAGATCCAAGTGAGGTTTCTCTTCTCCGTCCTGGCCCTGGCTGTAGCCTGCCTGGCTCTTCTGCTTTCTAGGGGGCTGGAGCAGAATCTACTGAGCAGGGCAGAACTCAGTGAAAACCGTTGATGAGATGAGGTAGATATAAACCTTTTCCTTTCCCATAGACTCCCCCAAGCAAAGACTTTCTTTCTTTTAAATGATTAAAGACACTAAAGAAATTTACAAAAGAAGTTTCATAGTCCACAAAGTGCGATAGGGAAATCTTTGTGCCTGCAGCAAAAACTGATTGCTCTCTGGGTGAGTGGCAGTGTTTACAAGGGTGAATTCTGGTTGGTTTTGGTGACTCTTTCCTATGCAAATTTAATCTTACTGTAGTGGTGTAAATGAATAGCTTTTAAAGTGAAATTGATGGGATTAGGCTTGAGAACTCTGATCAATTTAGAGACCCATCAGAAAGATAAGACAGAGATAATTGATTCAAGGTGCTGAGTGAGACTTAGATTTTTGCCTTGGCCAATGTGGGGATGTGTTTTTATTACAGAATTGTTTTTTTGGGGGGCAGCTGGGTAGCTCAGTGGAGTGAGAGTCAGGCCTAGAGACAGGAGGTCCTAGGTTCAAACCCGGCCTCAGACACTTCCCAGCTGTGTGACCCTGGGCAGGTCACTTGACCCCCATTGCCCACCCTTACCAATCTTCTACCTATGAGACAATACACCGAAGTACAAGGGTTTAAAAAAAATACTTAAAAAAAAAAAAAAGAATTGTTTTTTTTTTCTTTTTTTTTCTTTCAAATGGGGGGAGGAGATAAAATGGATTTTTGTTCACTTAAAAAAAAAGAAAAGAAATGAAATTGGCAAGGTCACTCTGCAGCTTTAGATAAAAGATCAGGGTGATTAGTGGGGTCCCAATGGCCATTTGGTCCAACCCTCTCACTTAATAGATGAGGAGCCGATAACTAGTGAGTTGACATGTCATCAGCAAGTTACACAAGCAATGAATAGAAGAGACTAGAATTTGAATCTAGGTCTTCAGATTTCAAAAGAAACCCTTTGTGCCACATTGTCTTCATGTTTTCTTTTCTCTTTCTTAGTCTTTCCTCTTGTAGTTTATAAACCCATGATATCTATCCCTCCTTACCCTATGTAGTTTCCTACCCTCCCTAGAATTGGAACCCTTTGCCCTTTAGTAGATGGTTTTTAGAAATTATTGTAGCCATGCTGTAAAAAATCACCATGTGATGGTTCATTTTTGGGTAATGAGCTGATTGGCAGTTTGATTAGGCTGGTCCTCAGAAGTCAGGCTAAAGGGGGCAATTGGATGGTTCAGTGGATTGAGAGCCAGGCCTAGAGATGCCAGGTTCTGGGTTCAAATTTGACCTCAGACACTTCCTAACTGTGTGACCCTGGGCAAATCACTTAACTCCCATTTCCTAGCCCTTACTGTACTTCTGTCATGGAACCAATACACAGTATTGATTCTAAGATGGAAGGTAAGGGTTTAAAAAAAAAAAAAAAGTAGTCAGGTTAACTCTGGCCCATACTTAAGCTTTTCCAATTCACTGTGACTCAAATCAAGCTTATCATTTTGCCCAAGTCTCCTCTTCCTTCTGACTTCACTATTCTGTCTAGGGATCACTAGTTACCTGGACTCCCATGTTAACAAGCTTAAAGTTAGTTCTCTTCAATTCTTCCCTCTCTTTCATGTCCTCTAAGTTACTATTTATCCATCAGTTCCTTCCTCTGTTTCCTCCTCTCTATAGTCATCACCACTACCCTAGTTTAAGTGTTCATCACCAGCTTTTTGAACTGTTGTGATCCAAGGCTACGACCTCCCTGTCTCCGCTTTGCCAATCCCTCCCCTCCTCATCTCCAGTCCATTGTTCACAGTATTTATGGACAGTTTTTATTTTTGAACATGCCCTTCTTCTATTCAAAAATGAAGCAGAGTTGGGGGCAGCTGGGTAGCTCAGTGGATTGAGAGCCAGGCCTAGAGACGGGAGGTCCTGGGTTCAAATTCGGCCTCAGACACTTCCCAGCTGTGTGACCCTGGGCAAGTCACTTGACCCCCATTGCCTACCCTTACCACTCTTCCACCTATAAGTCAATACACAGAAGTTAAGGGTTTAAAATTTAAAAAAAAAAAATAAAAAAAAAAATGAAGCAGAGTTATTTTGCGGGCAGAGCCATGGACCTGGAGTCAATAAGATCTAGGTTTAAATCACATCAAATACTGGCTGTGTGACCTTCAGCAAGTCACTTATCTTCTCTGAGCCTTAGTTTCTTCATCTGTAAAATGGATATATTGGAGTTGATCTATAAGGCCACTTCTAGTTCTAAATGTATAATAGTTTTTTAAAAAAATTAAATTTCTTATTTATTTATTTTTAGCATGCTTTCCTTTTTAAATTTTGAATTCCAGATACTCTTCCTCCATCTTATCTTCACTGAGAAGGCAAACAACATGATATCAATCATATATGAGAAACCATGTAAAATACATGTCCATATTAACCATACATCAAAAACAAAGCAAGAAATAAAAATAAAGTAAAAAAAATACTTTAGTTTGCACTCAGTTCAACAGTTCTCTTTACCTTTGGAAGTTCCTCCCTCCCTCCCTCCCTTCCTCCTCCTCTTCCTCCTCTTCCTCCTCCTCCTCCTCCTCCTCCTCCTTCTTCTTCTTCTTCTTCGTCTTCGTCTTCTTCTTCTCTCTTCTTCTCTCTCCCTCCCTCTCCCTCTCCCTAAATGTATAATCCTAAGCAATGTTTAGTGATTCTCTACTGCCTAAAAAATAAAGTTCAAGAATAACAGCCCAGGTTTTTAAGACCCTCCAAATTCTGACACTACTTCTATTCTTTATCTTAATATTACTTCCCTTTACTCACTGTGTTTTTTTCAGGATGTATAATTCTCTGCCTCCCAAAACACATCTGAACTTACCTACCTTTTTTGTTATCATATTTGCTGTGCCTTGTGCCCAGAATGTTTTCCCATCCCTTCTTGGACTATTGATTTTTCCCCTTGGTACTTTAATGATCATCTCAAATACACCTGCTCTATGAAGCCTTCTCTGATTTCCATACCCATTTCCCTCTAAAGATCAACCCTTTCAGATCTTAAGGAATATTTTGTTTTATAGTTCTCAAATAAATTTATCATTTTAACATAATAGTTCCTTGTATCTTATCCCCTTGCTGGATTATAGATGCTGTATCACAGTGATGGCAAACCTATGGCATGGGTGCCAAAGATGGCATGTAGAGCACTCTCTGTGGGCAAGCAGCCATTCTCCCCCCAACCAGAATTTATTACTAAAAAGGCAGAGAGACTCGGGAGGACCTGCTCCCCTTCCCCTTTTCATTGTGCCTGATGATCTAGTCAGTGAAAATTTTTTCACGTCTCCTGCCCCTCTGCCCAGCAGCCCAATGGGAGTGCTTTCTCCCTCCTCTGTCTGGAGTAAAGGGGTGGGGCTGGGCATACCCAGCATGTGGGGGGAAGGAGCACAGCACATGGTCTCTGGAGGGGGGCGGACATGGTACCCCATCTGAGGGGTGGGGCCTGGCACAACATCTCTAAAAGGTTCACCATCACTGCTCTATTGTATATACACTATGTCTCTGTTGACCCCACATGATATTCTACACATAGGTGGCTTTTGTTTTTAATTTACGTGTCACTGGAGGAGGGAGGCATCCCATCCTGAGAGTTCATTGGTGAAAGAAACTCTACAGAAGGAAACTCCATCCACCAATATAAATCCTTTTTTTATTTAGGTAAAAAAAATTACCTTGAGATTTGGCCAAGGTGGGATAAGTGACCTACATGGCCAATAGCCAAGATGTTTCACTGACTAGATTTACCACATTTTTGTGATGCTTAATGTATGTTAATTAGTCTATTGATAGACCCTCCAGGAGAACAGACTCTGATATATTTGAACTCTTGAATACTCACAAACCTAGGGGTACAGGAAGTACAAATAGGGGATATAGAAATATCTAGAAATTAACTCTATTAGACCTTTGAAAGGAACTATTCAATTATGTTGTATGTATTTGCATGGAAAACTCTAGAATTTATATTCTTTAATATAAAAAACCCCAACCTTGCCTTCTGTCATAGAATCAATGCTATGTATTGGTTCCAAGGCAAAAGGGTGGAAATGGCTAGGCAGTGAGGATTAAGTGACTTGCCCAGGGTCATACAGCTAGGAAGTATCTGAAGTCAGATTTGAACCCAGGCCTGGCTCTCTAACCATTGAGCAACCTAGCTATCCCCCAGGTCTGGCATTCATGCTGCAGGGGGCTGCTCCCTCCCCCCCTCTCCTTGTGCATCTGAGGACATTTCTCACACCACTCGCCCCTGTGCTCAACAGCCCAATGGGAGCACTTCCTCTCTCCCCTGTATAGGGTAAGGTGGGGGGCTCACATGCAGTGTGAGGGCTGCAGTTTGGGCACTTGGTCTTTAAAAGGTTTGCCATCACTGCCCAAGGTCAAGGATTCTTAGCTTGGGGTCCTGGACCTCCAAAAGGTTGATTGGGTAGATTTCAGGGCGATGGGAAAAATGCATTTTTGTTTTAATATGATTGATTTCCTTTATAATCCTGTGTATATGTTTTATTTATTTTAAAACATCTTGAGAAAGGGTCCCTAGGCTTTGCTAAACTTGCAAAGGGGTCCATGGCACAGAAAAGGCTAAAGAAGTCCAAGTCTTCCAGAGATCTAGAATAATAATAATAATTGCTGGATACGTGTGTTAACACAGTTGATCTATCATCCTATAATTGTCACTGGTATCCAATGAGCCTTACAGACAGTTAAAGAGTGGCTGATATAGACTTGAATGAGGAAGCTTTTGCCTGAGATAAACACACAAACATCTTTTAAAAGGAAATCAGGGTTTATAAGTTACTTACTCTCAGAGACTCCTAGTTTTATCAAATTATTGTTAATAATTAGTTTATGTTTGTCTTTGCCAGAGGAGACCTGGCTGATTATTAGACTTCATTTTACCTGTTAACAAAGCTCATTATTATTTGGCTAATGCATGTCAGGCTGTTGGGCTGAAAATGACGAAAGCTTCCAGGAACCGAATGCATGTAAATCTCCTGTGTGAAGTATGACCCGGGAATGTCACAGGGAGAACACTTTCATTAGTCAGGGCACACGGAGGCTGCAAGCGAGGGCTACTTTAAATTGAAGATGCTAGCTGAGGCTGACTTTGATATGCCTGTCTTCCTAGAAGTTGCTCAGGGATGAATGGACCGAAATATATTTTCATCCAGTGAAACTTTTAGAAAATTAAAAAAAAATCTTTAAAAGTTACACTGGCTCTTTTAGGTGGAAAAACTTCTCTTAATCAATCACTCATTATTTACTTGATTCAGCCAGGGGAAATTCCTGAGTTGGACTTGACTTTCAAAGAAGAAAAAAAAATAACTGAGCATAAGTTGAGATGGAAACTTCAAGGGGGCAAAGGGGCATTAATGTTGGTTTCACTTCTGCTTAAGGGAGCAGGAGGGAGCCTTCTTCTTTTTAAAAAAAAAAAAAATCCTTACCTTTTGTCTTTGAATTGATTTTTTGTATTGGCTCCAAAGTAGAAGAATGCTAAGGGCTAGGCAATTGGGGTTAAGTGACTTGGCCAGGGTCATACTGCTGGGAAGTATCTGAGGTCAAATTTGAACCTGGCATTTTCCATCTCTTGGCCTTGGCTATTGATTCACCTAGCTGTTTCTGGAATCCTTTTCTTTAGGAAAGTTGAGAGATAACATGCTGAGAGGCCTTGTGAGAGTAATTGCTGCAATTATTTCTCACACGTGAAATATTTTTTTTGTCCTTTATGACTGTAGAATTCCATACCCATCCTTTAAACTTGAAATTTTGTCTATTGCTAACTTAGAATGTATACTTCTTGAGGGTAGAGACACATCAGTAGAATAGTGCCAGGCAGAAGCTAGATTGCAAAGGGCTAAGGAAGAGTGGCTGATAAGGATGTGAAATCATTTCTTTTTTTTAAATATTTTATTTTTTAGAAACATTTTCCATGGTTACATGATTCTTGTTTTTACTTTCCCCTTCTCCCCCTCAAACTTCCCCACCTCCATATCCAATGCGCATTTGAAATCATTTCTTTTAGTTGCTTTTAAAAGATGTTCAATAGAGAATGGTAGGTGATAGATGGCACCGAAGGTGGGAAGGATTGAAGCCTCCAAGCAAGTTTTAAAAGAGGACAATTGTTGAGGAATTCTGAGCATACTTGTGAGCATATGGGCAAGAGTCAGTGGAAAGGGAGTGATCAAAGGTCTCTGAGAAATGTGTTGGAAGGGCAAGAGAAGAAAAGAGCGAAGACAGAGTTGAAGAAGAGGAAAGAAGGAAAGGGAAAAGAGAAAGGAGGAGAGAGACACACACATACAGATAGACAGAGACAGACAGAGAGGGAAAGAGGGAGAGAGGGAGAGAGAAAGAGAGAGACAGACAGACAGATAGAGGCAGAGACAGAGACAGAAACAGAGAGAGAGGAGGAGGAGAAAGGGAGAGAGAGTTGGGAAGATAACAGGAAAGAAGAGGAGGCCTGGAAGAAGTAGCATAAAAGCCATAAGTAGGGAGATGATCCTAAATGAAGAGTGGAAATAGAAAGATCTCAAAGTCCAGTTGAATTGAGACTGAGTAGAAGCAGAGGAAAAGGATTATTGGCATTGAGGGCCCATGTGAGGTTAAGCACCATAAGTGATAACTCATATTTACATAGATCATTAATCTTTACGAAATACTTTGCTCACAACCCCCTGGAAGGGAGACAGCTCAACTCTAATCAAATGCATCCATTCTCTATATAAGGAAATATGATCAGAGAGATTTAGTTCCAGAATATATAGCTGGTAAGTAGAGGACGCAGACCTCATAACTCTGGTCTGATTCCCTATACAGTGCTGTTCTTATTGCACTCTGCTGTCCCATTTAGGACCTCATTGTTCTCCAGAAAATAAAGTCTATTCTTATTGATATCTTTTCTAATTTCCCACAGAAATGTGTTGACTCAGTCTGATTTTTGAGACCTTTTTTCTTTATCCTTGACCCCCTAAATGCACATCTGATCTAGTCACCCAAATGACTTTAACATAACTTCAAAAAAAGTTAATGTCTCGTTTCAGTCTATTCTAGCAAGTTTGGGGACTCTGAGACTTTCTTAAAATCAGCAGACTAGTTAGTGATACTCAAAGCAACAGACCTTTCTTACTCTGGAGGACAAGGAAAGGCTAAAACTAGCTTGGAGACACATTGGGGTAGGAGCATGGGACAAAGGAAACAGGGTCAGGGGAAGGGTACATCTGAGTCTCAGTCATCAGAAATACTAAAGTACAATTCTGTCTTTGTCAGCAGAGGGGTGGCCACTGGTCCTTGGGTTTGATCATCGTTAAGGGTCTTCCAAGGAAGGATTCCACAAGAGGCTTTCTTTTGGACCTGACACAAGATTTAGTCAGTTTCCACACCCATTTCAAGTTGGGAATTGGGATTCCTGGATGCCTTGTCCTTCTTATAGATAGGCAATTTATTTCTATGAGGACTAAGGGCTATTTAACTCCCAGGATTGTTGTGAGGATAAAATGAAATAATATTTGCTAAAGGCTTTCGTAAATTTTAACGCACTATATGTTGTTGCTCAGTTTTTATCATGTTTGGTGACCTCACTTGGGGTTTTCTTGGTAAAGATCCTGGAGTGGTTTGCCATTTTCTTCTTCAGTTTATTTTACAGATGAGGAAATTGAAGCAAAGTGGGTAAAGTGACTTGCCCAAGGTCACACAGCTAATAATTGTCTAAGGGCATATTTGAACTGAGATCTTTCTGATTCCAGGTCTGGCACACTATCCATTGCATCACCTAGCTGTCCCCAAAACTTAATAGTTATTATTAAGAGCCAGGTGAGGTCTTTGTAGTAGGAGTGATGGATTTGTATTCCATCTCTTATGGCATAGCCAGGAAGGTGCCAATTATCACGATGTATGGGAAGTAGATGCCAAGAAGAAAGAGGGAACAGCCTAATAAGGGGTTTAGGGGTTAATGATGGTGGGGGATTTATAGTGATAGCAATGAAAAAGAAGATAATAAAAGCATCAATGAAACATTAAAAATGGACAGAAGAGACTAGAAGAAGATTTAGAGGGAAATATAGATTTGTATGGCAGCTTTGGAAGCAATAAGCTAAATTTATTAAATATTTTAAAGGGAAAAAGGGGCCAAATTATACATAGTAGAGATTCTTTGTTTCATGTGCCACCCTCTGTTTCTCTTCTCCTGTATGTGTGTGTGTGTGTGTGTGTGTGTGTGTGTGTGTGTGTGTGTGTGTGTGAATATGCATGTTTGCTAGTGTTTCTTAAGTTTGGATTAAAAAAAAATTAGACAGAAAGTGATAACCCAGAAAAATCTTGTCAGGAATGCTATGCAACTACTGAGTACCAGGGAGAAAAAGTAAAAAAATAAAAATTCAATTTTCCCCACCTTTGAGGAGCTGACATTTTAACCTCTGTATTGACTAACACAAATGAGGTTTGTGGAGGAGGTGAATGTGAATTTTGGGAAAACATCTTACCCCCTCCAAAAAGTAACCATAGAAATAAAAAATAAACAGATCCACAGGATTATAAAAATAGAGACCCTCAGGTTAACAAAGAAAGGATGAGAGCCATGCTTATCCTATCTTGTGGGAGGCCTCCACTGTGATCTTATGAATTTCCTGCAAGATTAACTACAGAGGGGGCAGTTGGGTAGCTCAGTGGATTGAGAGTCAGGCCTAGAGATGGGAGGTCCTAGGTTCAAATCCGTCCTCAGACACTTCCCAGCTGTGTGACCCTGGGCAAGTCACTTGACCCCCATTGCCCACCCTTACCACTTTTCTGCCTTGGAGCCAATACACAGAAGTTAAGGGTTTAAAAAAAAAAAAGATTAACTACAGAGAAAATGTTATCTCATTGGAACATACCTCATCTTTGGCAAATTCTGAGATCCCAGGATGTACATATTCTTCCCTAAATCACCTGACATTGTATTCTTATTATCTAGTTGCAAATAAGGCAAGTGGCCGTGCAGCCTGATCTGATGAACCCCTTTTATGCAATAATATCAACTTGAGGTTGTATGAAACTGTATTTTCACCTCTTAATTGCCCATCAGCTGACCATAATTAAATGTTTATCTTTTGGCCCTGCCTCCATAGTTACTGACCTCTTTGGCAGTAGTGAGAGTGGAAAAAATTACTTTTGGGAAAGAATTTAGAACTTCCCCAACAGGTTATCCAAAACCTGCTCTTGTAGCTCCTCAAAATTTGTCAGCCTCATCATCCATTTATCCTTCCCTTCTTTGGTGGCTTGATAATTGCTAAGGATTTCTCTTTTCCTCTACTGATGTTTTTAATCCCAATTTCCTTCTTTCCCTCTCTAAGACTCCTGTTGTCATTTCCTCTTTCAAAGAACTTTAATTTGTTCCTGTTTATCTGTATATAAACACATGATATTATTCTAACCCTAAAGAAGTTTTTCTGATTTTCTACTCTTCCATTTTACTCCCATTCTATTCTCTGACTGCTTTCCTGTTTCTCTTCTTTCCTTCATTGCCAAATTCTATTTCTTCATCATCCACTCTCAGGAAAATAAAACGTAAGAAGGCTGGGAAAGGAGAAAGGGGCCAGACTGTGAGGGACCTTAAAAGGCAAACATAGGATTTTTACATTTGTTCTTGGAGGTAATAGGTTGTGAGGAGTAAAGCAAGTTTTCAGTGAACCAAAAAAATCCAGGGGAAAACTCACAACCTCCTGACAGGAAACCTGAGTTATCCCGTCAGAGTAAGACCAGCAGTAGGGAGTCTGAATTTGAGTAAGCCACTGATTCCCCAGAAATCTTCCCTCTTTCTATGAGTATGAATCATCATCCAGGTTTCTTGCTCTCGTCCTCCATGCCGGGAGCCTGTCAGACCCTGATAAGAACTCTAAATAAACCCACTAGACTTTCTTGGTTTGGAGCAAGAGTGAGTCTCATTCCTCAGGAACTTGAACAGGGCCCCAAATTCTACCTTGGGTCCAAGGAAACCTGTTTCCAGATTCTCCCTGACTGCCCCCCTTTTTTGTTAGTATGTCCCCTCAATAAAATCGACTTGTCTCACTGTCTTCCTATGAGCTCCATGTTTTGCTGTGAGGAATCTTTAATATTCTAACCCATCTTGAGTCTGTGTCCTGACATAGGTAGTCAACTGGAGTTTAATGAATATGTATGTGTCTGTACAGGGAGGGGAGGTGACCTGCCCCTAAGAAGACTCCTTTGACAGCTGCATGGGGGATGGACTGAAATGGGGACAGACTTTTAAGGCAGAGAGATCAACCAGAAGAGGTCAAGAAAGGTCAAGAAGGATGAGGATTGAGAAGAGGTCACTAGATTTGGCCATTAAGCAATGATCAGTACCTTTGGGGGAGGACAGTTTCAACTGAAAGATGTGGTCAGTAAATTGCTTACCGTTTCTGGGGAGTAAAGGAGGGAAGGAGACAATTTGAATCTTATAACTTTAGAAAATATATGTGGAAAATTTTATTACATCTAATCGAGGAGATAAAATATCTTTAAAAAAAAAAAAAGAAAGATGAGATCTGCCAAAAGTGAAGAGAAAGAAATTGGGGACGTCAGTTGTAGAATTTAGCCATAAAAGCAAGGAGAGATATACGATTATAGTTAGTGGGGATAGATGGATCAAGCGAAGGTTTTTCCAAGGATGGGAAACATAAGGGTTTGTCGTTAGACAGCCAGGAAGCACTTAGATGAGAGAAGTTGAAGATTAGTAAGTAATTAGTAAGCAAGAATGACAGAGGGGGCAATCTGTTAACATTCCATCTCCCATCTCCATATTATTATGTAGGCTATGCTTCGTGGAACATTCTCCCACCTTACTTCTATAGTATGCAATCTGTAGCTTCTTTCAAGTTCTGATCTTTATATTAGCACAAAAATGGAAAGTTAAATACAAAATAAATGGAAACTAATTTGGGGGAAGGCCACTGGAATGAAAGACAATTCAAAAAAAATGTTCAAGTGCTATAGCACTTGAACATTAAAAAAAATTTGTTTTTATGTTCCAAGAGCCCAGTACATAGTAAGGCACTTAATAAAGGCTATTGGAGGGGGTTGTAATACAAGTATTTTCCCAGTTCAGGTTCAATGTTGGGATGAAAAAAGGTACTTGCAAGTCATTCGATATTAACAAAAGAAAGTTTAATTTGCCCTAGCAGCAAAGACATGCAACAAAAATGCAATGTTATTTAGCTTCCTTATGAAGAAGCTTCCATTTCTGTATGGAAAGGTGTCTGGTCAGTGGCTCAGGATATGTTGAAGGACATGGGGTTCACAAAGTCTTCAGAAATCCACCAAGTAAGAGGAGCCTCTGTTGGTCTTTTTGAAATCTTAGATGGGAGGAAGGTAGATTAGAGAAACAGGAGCCAATCATGTAACTTAATTCTATCCTGGTAGGCAAGAAGGTAAGAAGAACTTAACCCATGTCGTGGTGTTAATCGCAAATGTATAAAATGAACTTAAATGATTTAAAAATTGAATTACATTCAAATGGATCAGCTCCAAAAAGAAGACATATTCTTTTCTTCCCATGATTCAGAAAGTCAGGGTTTCCTCTCTTCCCTAATCTCCAAATGCACAAAAGCACCCAGAAACGCTGACTCTCCTGCATATCTAGCATGAAATCTGTCCCATGTAGACAGACAAAATCTAGCTGCCTGCTTGGAGAGGTAAAATTCTTCTCCCCACAAGATAGTAATCATTCTCCCTTTAGAGCAGACCCAAGCAAAATGAAGCCTGCTCAATAAAAGGGATTCTACTGGGCTTGCTGAGCAGCTGTCAGGTGGGACAAAACTCTGCAACTTTTCCTCTTAGTTGTTGATGAAGCAAAGGTTGTTAACAAATTCCTTCATGCTGCCTGGGAACGGGGCAAGCTGCTCCCTTCTTCCCAGGTACAAATGAACCTGATGGCTGACCTTTGGAATCCTAACGGTCAATTTACCTCCCCTTCTCTCAAAATAAACAAATATACGGCCAGGCAACCAACCTATTGACAACTTTCCAGAAATGACTTTGGGGACACTCAAACACAGGTTGTCCTGAGCAGATTAGGCAAGTTCTGGTTTTAGAGCTTAGTACAAGATTACACGCACTCCAGTTTCAGGGGTGATGGAAACACATCACAGCTCCAGCAGCGTTTTAATCTTGTTTGGAATTTCGGCCACACTTCCATTGGCTTCACTACCTGAGTCCCACGTGAATGATATATTTAGAACACACTGTTAAGGGCTGGCCACCTTCTGCATTTGATTTAAACAGGTTAGGTCAAGGACGTCTAATGGATTATAAATACTGCCTCTGTCTCACCTGGTTATAGGCGACACTGGACAATTTTTCCCAACAGCCCTCTCATTTGTCTTCATTTGGGGCCTCTATGTGCCCTCTGTTCTGTTTCCAATTTGACATTGCCTGTGGGTTCCAATCAGAGCTTGGAGTTTTCAGGAACTTTTAATTTTAATCAACGAAGACGCATCTGTTTCATGTTAAAAAGGAATCATGTAGAACTTTAAATCTTTGAAAAAAAAAAAGACTTTCTCCACCTTCCCATGTTCTTTTTCCTTTCACCTGGATGTCAGGAGGCAGACCTTAGAAAAACGGAGTCCTGACAGCATCATTAAGGAGCATTAATATTGTATTTTCGTAACCCCGTGTCTCTAATAGGAAGCAGTTCTGAGCTCCTGAGGATCAAGGAAAGAGAAGGGGGCAGTGATTCATTATTCTTTCAGACCTCGCAGCAATGTCCCTCTGATAAGGCAAAGCTTGAAGGGTCTCTAATTAAGATCTAATTGTAGTTTCTAGTCTAGATAATAATAGTAATGATTCCAAGAGTCTCAAAGTACTTTCTATACATTATCTCACTCGGTGCCCCCAATAAAAATAGCTGATATTTTTGTTCCATTGTTTCAGTCATGTCCGACTCTTGGTGTCCTCATTGGGGTTTTCTAGGTAAATATACTGGAGTGGTTTGCCATTTCCTTCTCCAGTTCATTTTACAGACGTGGAAACTGGGGCAAACAGGGTTAAAGTAACTTGCTCAGTTATCACATAGCTAAAGTGTCTGAAGCTGTATTTGAACTCAGTTCTTCCTGACTCCAGGCTTGGAGCTCTAGCCACTGCACCAAATGTTAACAGAATGGTTTAAGATTTGCAAAAATACTTTACCTATATTATCCCATTTGATACAACCAGCCAAGGAAGTAGGTACTATTATTGCACTTTACAGATGAAGAAACTGAGGCTCAAAAAGTTAAGAGATTTATCAGGGGTTTTTTTACCCAGGTAGTAACAATCCCAGATTGGTCTCAAACCCAAACCTTCATGACTCCAGATGTATTTGCTATACTAAGTTATACACTTTTTTTTCTCCTCCTTTTTCTTCACGTTTGTCTTAGTATTGATTTTAAAATAGAGGAGTGGCAGAGCCTAGGCAATTGGATTAAGTGACTTGCTCAGGGTCATATTGCTGGGAAGTGTCTGAGGTCAGATTTGAACTCAGGTCCTTCTGACTCCAGGTCTAGCTCTCTATCCAGCGTGCTGCCTAGCTGACTCCAAATTGCTCTTCTTTCAAAAATAGAAGACAGGGTCTTTAAGAATATATTTTTTCATTCAATCAACCAAAAAGCATTTATTAAGTGCCTACTACATGCCAGGCATCATGTTTGGCACTGGGGTTATAAACATTATAATGAATGAAATAATCTCTACTGAAATATTTATTACGATAATCCAGGTAGTCTGGCTACAGCAAATTACAGAGGATTAAAGGATGTAAAAATAAAAAGAATGAATAAAAATGTATTTAAAAAAGAGATATAGAAGCTAAAGGTTGCTCAAAAAATTAATGCTTATTAGTCTGATTGCAAAAAAACCCCCAAAACAAACAAAAAGTGGCCAGGCTGGTAGACAGGTGGCATAGTTGAGAGGATCAGACCTGAAGTTAGGAAGGTCTGTGCTCAAATTTGACCAAAGACACTAGCTGGGTGACTCTGTCAAGTTAACCGCTGCCTCAGTTTATTCATATATAAAATGGGGATAGTAATAGTATGAATTGATAATTTATGAAATTATGAAACGGTGGCAGGCATGCCCAGTTCTTTGGGCACTTGCTGGTAAAGTGGGAAATGGGGTGACAATCATACTTTAGTTAGCCATGGAGATCATGGTGATAAATAGCCCATTAGAGACAATGGGGAAAGGGGTACAGAGGCAGAAAGTAGAGGAAGAGGTGATGGGTGCTGAAGGAAGGCAGACTGTGAGGAAGAGGATGGTGAGAGCGAGAAGGACAGGTAATTATAGAACCATGGATTATAATAGGGGGAACTGAACATCACAGAACTGATGGAGAATGTTGTGAGGTGGTCAGTATTTTGAGATCTTATTTTTATATGGTTTTGGGGGGAACAGAATATCATTTTACTTTAGGTTTCATACCATATCCATATAATCTCAAAGTCATTGGTAAAAATTTGAAGATAATTTGTCCACATTATTTCAAAAAATGGTGCAGTGTCAGGAAGACCCGAGTTTAAATATGGCCTCAGACATTAGCTATGTGACCCCGAGCAAGTCACTTAACCCTGTTTGCTTCAGTTTCCCCATCTTAAAAGTGAACTGGAGAAGAAAATGACAAACTCCTCCTGTATATTTGCCCAGAAAACCTCAAATGAGGCCACCAAGAATCAGATGGATACAATGGAAAAACGGCTAAACGACAACAGCTTTGGTGATCTGGATGTCTAGAACTAGATGTCTGAGATTTAAAAATAAGGAACAAAAGGCCCTGAAAGCAGAGCCTAGATGGCTTCCCCTGATTCATCCCATATTATCAGAATGTGAGTTTCGGATAATGCATGATACTGTTTGTAAATTATGCTCCTCTGATCTTTGGGACGTTTTGTACCCGACTTCCACGTTCCCTTTGGCAATCTTATTTCCTGCTCTTAGCCTTTTCTACTGGCTACTTATAAACTTACTATACCGACTATAATCAGGGGATGGTCAGGGGGGAACCAGAATAAGTTACAGTTTTAACACATAGTACCTAAGTCCTGGGGCTCTTGTGAGACTCAAATGAGATAATATTTGTAAAGCATTTAGCCTTGTAGCCTTGAACATTCTAGGCAACACGTAAATGCTAGCTATTATTGTTATTATGATGATGATGGTCATTATCATCATCATTATTATTATAAAGATCTGAAAGAGTGGAGACCTGGTTTCTCATCCTGCCTGTGCGATTTTGAGACAGATAATAATAGCCTTTAGCTAACACTGATGAAATGCTTTAAAGTTTGAAAAGAACTTCATATATGTTATCTCATTTGATCCAACAATGCTGATCTTATTTTCCTTTCTCCCCCCCCCCAAATTTTCATTTATTTCATGAAACATTTCCCAAAGATATTTTAAACATTTAGTTTAAAAATTTTGCTCCAAAAATTTCTTCCTCCCTCCCCTATTCTATCCTTGAGAAGGTAAGCAATATGGTATCAATTATGGGCTAGAGAAGGAAAAGGTAAACCACTCCATTATCTTTGCCAAGAAAACCCCAAATGGGGTCATAAAGAGTTGGCCATGACTTCTAAAATGGGATGATGCTCTTCTGGATTTAGTTGGATATAACATCTAGTATTGTAATAAACTACTCTTTTCAAATGAATTTTCAAAGCTATCTTTAAAACTTCTAAATGGAGTAACATGGAAAAAGTCCTTCATTTGGAGGCGATGAATCTAAAGATTTAGAGAGAAGTGAACAAAAGGCAAACATTCTCTAGGAAACTCTCCCACAAATTTGTTTTCTATGTTTTTTTATATCTTATCATATCTATGTATTATTTCATATCTATATTATGTGTTTTTTATATATTCTGTATTGTAATATAATTCTATATCAATATATTATATTTCTATATTCTATAATATATTCAATATTATTCCAATCTCTATATGAGTTTAGAAAAAGCAAAACATACTTGACGGGGGAGATAAATAACAGCTGATTCATATTTTTCCTCTTGAATTTGATAGAGAAGGAATGCCATTAAGTGAAGGAAAAATTTGGTGACAGAATTAGTAGCTGAGTGATTATACTCTAATCATGAAGAGTGTTCACTAAATAGGTGGATCTGAGTGGTTCCTTCATCTATAGCAGTGGTTCCCAAACTTTTTTGGCCTACCGCTCCCTTTCCAGAAAAAAATATTACTTAGCCCCCTGGAAATTATTTTTTAAAAAAATTTAATAGCAATTAATAGGAAAGATAGATGCACATGTGGCCATCACTGCCTTCCTGGATCGCTGCAGCACCCACCAGGGGGCAGTGGTGCCCACTTTTGGAATCACTGATCTATAGATTTAAATGGGGTTGGCTGAATGCACTTTCCACCATTTTCTGAAAGGATCATCTTGTGTGCTTCTTGGAGATGATGCTATTGAATTTTATTTGAGCTTTAAGATAATAGAAGCAGTGTGGTTTTAGTCAACAGCCAAAACTTAGAGACAAACTTAAGAGACCTGGGTTCAAGAATCATCTGTGACACATATTGGCTTTGTGACCCTGGGAAAGTCATTAACTTTTCATTGGCAATGCTCTAGTCTATAGAAAAAATCTTGACCTACAAAAAGCAAGTTTCCTTATTTGGAAGTTATGTTCTTAGTGAAATTAGGAGATCCAGTCTTTGTCCTCCTATTCATACTGAGATAATAATTGCTGGTTTTACATAGCATTTTCAAGGTTTACAAAGTGCTTTTAATATTTTATATGTAGTACATAAATTAATCCCGTGCATTAGAAATAAGAAGATTCTCTTCTTTTATTACTTAATACCTCTGTACCTCTGGGAAAGATATTTTCTAAGCCTCAATTTTCTTATCTGAGGAAGTTGGACTAAATGACCTCTTTCAGCTCTGAAACTATGACTGACATTATTCATTAAATAGTTTCTGATGAAGAATAGGAAAAAAGTATTGTCTACTATGTATCAGGCACTGCTCTAAGAGTTTTACCACAATTGTGTGCTATTTATTATCCTGATTTTGGAGTTGAAGAAACTGAGGCAGATAGTGGTTAAGAGATTTACCCAGTGACACCCAGCTAGTAAAGTATCCTAGGTTGGATTTGAATTCAGGTTTTCCTGATTCAAGGCTCAGCGCTCTATCCACTGTGCTACTTAGTATGCTAGTTGGAGCTTCTATAAGTATACAAAAACACATACAATTTACATTCTTCTAAAAGCACTTCTTCACCCAAACCTCTGTGTTTGGTTTTTAATTTTAATTTTATTTATTTTAACCCTTACCTTCTGTCAGTATCAATTCTAAGATAGCAGAGAGGTAAGGGCTAGGCAATTTGGGTTAAGTGACTTGCTCAAGATCATGCTGCTAGGAAGTGTCTGAGGCCAGATTTGAATCCAAGTCTTCCCGACTCCAGGCCTGGCTTTCTATCCATTATGCTACCTAGCTGTCCCTGTTTTTTATTTAAAAAAATTAACGCACATATTGTTTATATTTATTCTTTTTCAATTACATGTAAACAAAAAAATTTAACATTTATTAAAAAAATTAAAGTTCCAAATCTACAACCCAACTTGAAGAGGCAAACAAGTTGATATAGATTCTGCTTTTGCAATCATATAAAACATTTCCACATTAGCCATATTGCAAAAGAAAACACAGACCAAAAAAGCCTAACATTAATAAAATAAAAAATAGTATGCTTAAGTCGGCATTCCGACCCCATCAGTTCTTTGGTGATGGAGAACATTTTTCATCATTAGTCCTTCAGAATTGTTTTAGATCACTGTATGGCTGCGAATAGCTAAGTCATTCACAGTTGATTATATTGGTTACTATGTACAATGTTCTACTGTTTCTGCTCACTTCACTTTACATCAGTTCATATAACACTCTCTAGGTTTTTCTAAAATTCTCCATATCATTTCTAATAGCCCAATAGAATTCCATCACAATCATATGCTACAATTTGTTTATCCATTCCCCAATAGATGGGCATAACTTCTATCTCCAGTTCTTTGCTACCCCAAAACAAGCTGCTAGAAATATTTCTGTACATGTAGATTCTTTTCCCCTCTCTTTGATTTTTTTTTTTGTATATATACCTAGTAGTTGTATTGTTGGATCAAAGGGCATGCAAAGTTTTATAGCCCCTTGAGCATAGTTCCAAATCATTCTCCACAATGGTTGGATCAGTTCAAAATTCCACCAACAGTTTAACTTTGCTTTGTTGAAGGGGCCAGGGATATCACTTCAGGTGGGACAGTAAACAAGGGGAATCATGGGATTAAGGGTCTAGAGGCCATTTAATCCATCTATATCATTTAAAAGATCAGGAAGTTGAGTCCCAGTGACGTTAGGTGAATTGCCCAGCATCACAAAAGTCACAAATATCAGAGGTGGGATTTAAATACAGTCCTTTGACTCTAGAGCAGGGTATATTACAGTTTACCAGGTTATTTCCTCAAGCTCAAGGGGAACTTGGAAAGCAGGTATCCCAGACTCTATCACCAAAAGAAAAAAAAATCAAACTAAACCCTAAAAACTAAAGATTCATATATGCCTAATGTAAATTGGAAATGCAATCATTTTATTCAAAGAAGAGCATCATTATAATTCTTTTTGATCTTTAATTTTCTTATTCACTCATAATTCAACAAATGTTTCTTTAGAATCAAGGTATTGCTGAGTAATGTAAAGGAGGGTCACAGAGGTGAATTGTCATCTCTGTTTTTGAGAAGCTAATAATTTAGTAGGAGAAATAGGATGTTCAGTTAGTTAGGCAACAAGCATTTATTAAATACCATACTAAGCACTGGTGATAGGAAAAAGGGCAAAAATATGGTGCCTGCCTTCAAAAAGCTTACATCTAATAGAGGGAAATAACATGTAATCAAGATATATAGACATATAAAGAATAGCTGGAAGGAATTATAATTTCCTAAATTTAATTTTAATTTTATTTTCTGAATTACATATAAATAAGTTTTTTTAGCTTTTAAACATATTTTGAGTTACATATTTTTACCCTCCTCCATCCTCTCCCCTCTCCTTGAAAAAGCAAGCAAATTTGATAAAGATAAATTACATGTTCAGTCATGTAAAACATTTTCATATTAGCCATGTTGCAAATGAAAACATTGACCAAAAAAACCCCCAAGAATAATAAAGTTTAAAAAAATTATGCTTCAATTTGCATTCAGACTTCAGCAGTTCTTTTTCTGGAGGTGGACAGCCTTCTTCATCATAAATCCTTTGGAATTGTCCTGGACAATTGTATTGTTGAGAATATCTAAGTCATTCACAATTGATCATTGTATAACATTGCTGTTCTGGTTCTGCTCACTTCCCTTTGCATCAGTTCATGTAAATTGGAAGGTAATCTTAAAGGAAAATTACTAGTAGCTGGGAGTTTGTGGGGAGCAGGGAAAGGTCTCTTGCAGAAGGCAGAATTATTCAACAAACTTTTTATTAAATACTCTATTGTGTGCAAGACCTTGGAGATTCAAAGATATGCATACAACAACCCTGGTCCTTCAGCCTCTAAATAAATAATATATGATAAATGTAAGAAGAAAGGCATAAACAAAGTATTATGGGTTCAGGGGAGAGAGATGACGTCTGAGTAGGGGAAATGAGGAAGAACCTTAGAAGGAGGTGTATAGGGCTGAACTTCAAGGGATAGGATGGGAATGTGGACTTAGTCCAGTTTGGCTGTAGAGTAAGGTAGCACAGGAATAGAGATATAGTGAGATAAGCCTGGAAATGTGGGTTGGGACTAGGCATTGAAAGACCTTAAATGCCAGGTTTAGATCTATCTGATTTGGATACTAGAGTGGTTTTTGTCATCTTCTCCAGTTAATTTTACAGATGAAGAAACTGAGGCAAACAGGATTAAGTGACTTAGGGATATGGTAGCTAGTAAGTGAAGCCAAATTTGAACTTAGGAAGCTGAGTCTATAAAACATGGGATAGCAAACCATCACTTCTTTTATACTCCACTGGGAAGTAGGAAAGACTCCCCAATAAATAGACTTATGGGATTGATGTACAGATATTTTGCATTCATCTCATCTCCATACCATTTGAGCAGCAACTCAAAGACCTCATTTTCTGGCTGGCGAGGTGTGTGTGACCCATCTTCCTGTTTGTGGTCCTTTCCTACAAAAATGTGGATAGTCATGGGAAGCTCATTTTTTTTTTTTGGTAGGCAGCACCCCACTCTGGGACTTTCTCCATCGCAGGAAGCAAATGAATCAAAGATAGAAATATTCACCTCAGAATCACTTTTCAGTTGTTCTTGAGGAAGGAGGGAGAGACTGAAGATGGAACAGAAAGAAAGAGTATTTGATGAAACTGATCTTGGAAGAGGTAGAAGGGCATGAGAATAGGACCACTTCTTTCTTTAAGATAGAAGGAAGGATGAAGTGAGAGTATAGATGAAAATTTTGTGGTGGAATGGAAGGAAGTTAAGAATGCTTGCACTGTCACTTCTATTTTTTCCAGTAAAATATTCAGTTGTAACTAGAATGGGGCTACTCTACTTTGGTGTCTTTTGGGAAGTACTCCTTCCCATGGGTGTCTAGTGACAATTGTCCCTGTGCTTTGAGATCCTTTGCTGGTCTATATTGAATAGCAAGATGTTGATTTTCTTTTGGCCCCATTCCCAGAAGCCTTTTTCCAGGGTCCTCTCTCATTTGGCAGGACCACAAGAGGACACTCTAGGTCCTAGATAGGAGATAGCTTATTACTTTTCCCTCATCCAACTGTGCCTATGGTTGAACTTTCCTTTGTACCATTATATCCAAATCTCACCCCCTCTGGCCAAGAACCTTGCTTCTTCACTACCTCTCCCCTCCCTGCTATTATTATCCTTGCCCTTTCCCAAACTCCACTGCCCTTTCTGTCCCTGCTGTAACATCTTCCCTCTCTTTCCTATTTTTAATTTCTCTTCTACCTCTTTGCCTGAAAACACTCTCATATCTTTCTTAAAAACAAAAGAAAAAAGACGAAAAACCAAATCAACAAAATGCAGTCTTCAAGCAGGTCATAAGCTCCTGCCCTCTGCTCTAAATTTCTCAAAAGTAACATGTCCTGGCCACTGCCTTCACTTCCTTGTTTACTTTGTTTAACTCCTTACCATTTGGCTTCTACCTAGTCTCTTGACTTCTAAAAGACCCCCAGTGAACTCCAAACTGAAAAATAGAATTTCTTTTCATGGCTCTAAGTAGTAGTGTTCTTAACCATTTTTTTTTTTTTTTTTTGTGTGTGTGTGTGTGTGTGTCATTGATCTCTGGCAATCTGATGAAACCTATGAACTCCTTCTCAGAACAATATTTTATTTCAGTAACATATTTACACATAAGTTTTCCATGATTCATATTATCTCCCTCCCTTCTTCCCTACCCACTCCCAGAGCTGACAAGCAATTCTACTGGGTTATACACATATTATCACTCAAAACACATTTCTGTATTATTCATTTTTGTAAGAGAACAATCTTATAAAACCAACCCCCCAAATTGTATACTCAAACAAACAAGTGATAAATCATGTTTTCATCTACATTTCTGCTCCAGCAGTTCAGAACAATATTTTAAAAAATTCATAAAATAAAACTAACAGGATTACAGAGGAAACCAATATTATGGGTAGAGAAGAAGAGGTCAAGCATTTTTTAAATACCTTTTACAATCTCCCAGGCACTGTGCTAGGTACTTTACAAATATTTGATCTTCACAACAACCCTGTGAGATAGCTGTTATTATTATTCCCATTTTATAATTAAGGAAATTGAGGCAGACAGCAATTAAGTGACTTGCCCAGGACTACCCAACTATAGGCCAGATTCAAATTAAGGTTTTCTAGACTCCAGACCCAGAATTTTATCCACTGTGTTACCTAGTTGCTTCAATTATATTGAGATGCAAAAATATATACATGTGTATATATACATATATATGCATGTATACACACATGCATAAATATATATACATTCATATAAAGATAATAAATATAAGCATAAATCTTACACACATATGTATACCCACACAAACACACATATAAGAGTAGGTGGAGGTGGAGAGGGTTAATTAAAGAAGAAGATTAAAGATTTTGGGACTGCTTTTGTGGGAGAACAAGCTAAGAATTACTGGACAGCAGCCAGGATTGAGCTGAGGTGTCTCCTCCTTTAAACTGACTACTAATTTTTTTTTAGTACCCACATGGTAAGGGTTTATGAAAAAACATCTGTAACATTCCCTGAGATCTCTTGAGAAATAGCCTTCAAAGGAATTGTTAGAGATGTTGATAGCATTTAGTTAAGCTAACGAAAGTGACCTCAACCTTTCTCATGTTTGATTGGCTATTTTGCTAAAATCTGAACAGACCAAATTGTAGAGCTGGCTTCATTTTACCTACGGAAGCAAGGATAGATGGAATCCATCTTGAGATTGGAACAAAGATATCTTTTAGAAAGAGAAACGTTCCATAAAATCATTTTCTGTTTCTGTATCTCTATAGTGAGGATGCTTGTTTAGGACCCAGCAAGCTGAAAATTCTTTTTCTTAGATTCCATTTTTCTGGGGGCTTCTTGAAAATAAAAAAATGTTAGTATTTTAGAGGAAACAAATCTTTTCTCATAGATAAGAAAGAAGGGCACTTTTCAGAAAATGTGATCACCAAATTTAGTCGCTCAGGTCCAATAGGAAAGAGGTGAAATGGGAGAAGGTCCAGAGGAGTTCATGGAAAACAGGAGGGCATGTATCTCTTTAATAACAGAACATCTGTTGGCCTAGCCTACTCACAGAAAGCCTCAACAAAAAAACAGAAGTATCTTTATTAGGAAGGACAACTTGAGAAACAGGAAGCTTTTTTAATAGCATACCATGAATTGTTATAAAAGGAGAGCTGTTCATGAATAATTCTTAATATTATTCTTTCCAGGAAATGTTTCTCTTAGAAATAATATGGTTTTTGAATCAGGAGTTTCACTGATGAAGGAGCATCCCATATCCTCACATAGCCTTTTTCTATCTATCTTGGGGTTTAAAAAAATAGAATTTCCCTTTTTGGCTGTTCTGAATGAAAACTATCAACCATCAAGAATATTTTCACATAAGCAAAACAATAAAAGAGGCTTGTGTATAAAACCATGAGTCGCTAAATGTGCAGCTTGCATTTAAAAAAGAGCATATAAAATTAAACATGTTTTTCTTTTAGGAGTTAAAAAAATTAAGAATCAACAAAAATTTATCTCCCTCTCACCTCAACCTACCCTGTTGACCCCACTAAGAAAAAAAGGGAAACAATGCTTCTAAGAAATATACATAATTAGGCAAAACTAATTCCCATATTATGTCTCATTCTGTACCCTGTGTCTATCACCTCTCTGTCAAGAGATGGATAGCATGCTATGTTATTGGTTCTTTGGAATCATGATTATTCATTGCATCGATCAGAGTTCTTGTCTTTCAGTTTGTCCATGGCATTCAACATTTTATTTCAAAGCTATCCTGCTTGTCTGCCTCTCCTTCTGAACTTCCTTTGCATTAAAAAACAAAACCCCTACAATGGTGCTTGTAGGAATGCTCCAGACATAAGCATTACCCCTGTGCAAGGATGACATAAATTCATGAAGTATTCCATATTTTTTGGTCCAATGAAAATAATTAAAAATAATACAATGACCCTTTTTTTCTTTCCTTATTTTTTTGCAATCTCGCTCACTAGTTCCCCTCATTCCTTCCCAAATTTATTCCCTACTAGCTAATTAAAAATGCCTCATAACAAGTAAACATAGGAAATCAAAACAAATATACACATTGCTCATGTCCTAAAATGTATATCTCAGTCCTTACCTTGAGTTCTCTACTTCTGTCTGATAGTAGTTAACAGATATCATATCCATTCATATGTTTGGTTATTGCATTGATCAGAGATCTTAAGTCTTTTAAATTCTGTATGTTCACTTTGTTACTATGAATGACCCATCATAAACCTTCCATGCTCTCTTGTCTATGTTCTACCATAAATCTTTAGAAAGTGAACTCTATCTGTAAGAAACTTCTTTGATGGAAGTTTCTTGGGGGCAAGGTCTGTTTAAATTTTTAAATCCCCAGGGGTTAGTGTAGTACCTGGCACACTGTAGGTGCTTAATACATGTTTATTGATTGATTGGTTTAGTCTTGAGGATTCCAGTATACCACTCAGGTTATTTGTTTGTTTGTTGTTTGTCATTATCTCTTCATGACCAGTCTACCTTATTTCCCTATCATACATGTCTTCAATAACAATAAAAAGTTATTGACATATGCACAATATCCTCCTTTGAAAAGATTAAAAATCCTCCACTTAGAATCAATGTTAAACTCTAACTTATTAGGACATTCTAAACAAAGTAAGCGAAACATTCTGGAGAAAAGGTCTCATAGTCCATGTGGTCATTCCAACATATTGGTTCTGGAGGCATAGGAATACTTTTTGTTTCTTATTGATACTTCCAGATTCATCTCTTAACACCTCTCTTTTGAGATTTATTCCTTTCAAATTTATCAACTAACCTTTACTCTTGCCCAGGGGGGACAACAATGTACACGTAAACGATAAATGTTTGTTGATTGCCTTGCTTTTAGTCTCTGCTGAAAAGATGATGCTTCTCCTTGTCAAGGTCAAATATGCTGATAATCCTATTTGTATTTTCCAGCAGATTGCTTCTACAATCATCTCCGTTCTCTTCAAGCTTCAACTTCTCCCTCTGAAGTGGTTCCTTCCTTGCTCTCTACAAACATATCCAAATCTCTATGCTTTTGACAAAACCAAAGTCTTTTTAGATCCTACCATCACTGCTATTACTTGTATCTGTCTTGATCCTTTCTAAACCCTTTGTAATTTGGTTTCCAGCCTTATTATTCAACTGAGACTTTTCTTTCCAGTCACCAGTGATGCCTTATTTGACAGATAGGACAACCTTTTCTCTATCCTCATCCTTCTCAACTTCTGTTCAACATTTGAAACCTGATTACACTTTCATATTATTTCTTTTCTTTTTGCTGGGTTTTGTGACACTCATCTCATTTGATTCTGCTTTTACATGTTTTATTGATACTTTTCAGTCTCTTTTGTCAGTCTGTTATTCCATGCTCCCTAACTCTTTTTCTAGGCCTTCATCTATTTTCTTTCTGTACTTTTTCACATGGTAGTCTCATCATCTTCCATGGATTGAATTGTCATTTTTATGCAGATGACTGATGTCTACACACATATATATATTCAGCTTTAATTTCTATTTGAGTTCATTATGCATTTTCAGTTACCGATTGGATATTTCAAATTGGGTGTCCTATATCATCTCAAACTCAAGAAGCCAATTTGACTGAACCCTAGAGTATAGGAAAGGGATTAAGAGATAAAAAGGTTAGAAAGGGAAGTTGGGGTGAGGTTGTTAAGAGACTGACCAATTAAAACATGGAATTTTTACTTAATCCCAGAAGGAAATGGGGATCATAAGAGTTAATTGACTAGGAGAAGGATAAAGTCAGACCTGCATTTTAGGAAAATCACAAACAGTATTTATTATCTTTACCTCCCCAAACATATTCATCTTCTGAATTTATGAAACATCTATTGAGGGTGTCACCATTCTTCTAGTTATATAGCTTTGCAATCTTGTTGTTATTCTTGATTCCTTACTCTCCTTCATCACCCATATCCAATCAATTGCTAAACCTTAACTTTTTGATCTCTGTAATATCTCTCTCATCTAAACCCTCCTTTTTACTCACAGATACCACTCTGTGTTTTTAAGATTATAGATAATAGAATAATAGATTTAGAGTTAGAAGGGATCTTAGATGTTGTCCAGCCTAACCCTCTCATTTTTCAAATGAATAAAATGAAGCTCAGGGAGGTTAAGTGATTTTCTCAAGGTCACACAGAGATTAAGCATCTGAGGTTCTACTTTAATAGACTTTACTGTTTATATTTCTATATACTTTATTCCAACTCTCACTAAAATTTGTTTTAAGTTCCAAGTTCTTTCCCACCATCTAGTGGGATTATTCCCCACTCATTGGGAAGTAAGCAATATGATATCAATTATACATGTGAAGCCATCCAATACATATTTAAAGTCTATTTAGCTTTTGACTACTGCCTCCTTTAATTTGTTCCCACTCCTATCACTACCTGTTTCTCTTATTCCCTTCCCTTCCTATTTTCCTATAGATGTGTAAGATAGATTTCTATACCCAAAAGAGTTTGTATATGTATATACACACACATACTCTCTCTTTCTCTCACACTCACACACACACAAACACATATAAAACCCTCCTTTATGAACCAGTTCAAATGAGAGTGAGGTTCAAGGATTGTCTGCCCTTCCCCTATTTCCCCTTTGCTATAGAAATTCTCCTTTTCATGCCTTTTATTTGAAATAATTTTTCCTATTCTTCTTTTCCAAGTACCCATTTTCCTATTGAATCCCTCTTTCTTATGCCTCCTGTTTTGGAGATCATTCTAACATAATTGATTTCCATTTATGCCATCCATCTTTGCAGACTCCTAATTACCCTAATAATTATAAAGTTTTTATCATCTTCCCATACAGGAATAGAAACAGTTTAACTTTATTTAGTCCTTTATGATTTCTCTTTCATGATTATCTCTTTATTCTTCTCTTATGTCTTGTATTTGAATGTCAGATTTTCTATTCAGCTTTGGTATTTTCACCAGGAATACCTGAAAATTCTCCATTTCATTGTGTTTGTGTTTTGAAGAGTAGGTTATTCTTGGTTGTAATCCTACTTCTATTGCCTTCTAGAAGATCCTATTTGAAGCCTTATGTTCCTTCAGTGTGGCTACTGCTAAATATTGTGTGATCCTGACTGCAGTTCCACAATATCTGATTGATTTCTTTCTAGTTACATTCAGTATTTTCCCCTTTATTTATGAACTATGGAATTTGGCTATAATATTCCTGGGAGTTTTTATTTTGGGATCTCTTTCAGGAACAGATTGGTGGATTCTTTCAATGTCTATTTTATTCTCTGGTTTTATCTGTATCAGGGCAATTTTTCTTTATAATTTCTTGAAATATGATATGTAGGCTATTTTTTTTATCACAGCTTTCAGGCAGTCCAGTAATTTTAAAATTATTTCTTTGATCTATTTTCCAGGTCAATTTTTTTCTGATTAGATATTTCACATTTTTTTCTACTTTTCATTCTTTTTCCCTTGTTTTATTGTTTCTCAATGTCTCATGGAGTCATTAGTTTCCATTTGCTTATTCTAATTCTTAAGAAATTATTTTCTTCAGTGAGATATCATACCTCTTTTACCATTTGACCAATTCTGCTTTTTAAAAAGTTATTTTCTTCAGTGAATTTTATACTTCTTTTATCATTAGTCCAATTCTGTTTTTAATGTATTGTTTTCTTCACATTTCTGTGACTCTTTTACCAAGCTCTTAAGTCTCTTTTCACAATTTTCTTCCACCACTCTCATTTCTTTTCTCACTTTTTCTTTTGCCATTTTTATTTGATTTTTACAACTAATTCTTTTTGCACTTACTTAAACTCTTACAGGAATTATTCTTGGGCTTATGTCCATTCAGCATTTTTCTTTGAGGCTTTGTTTGTATCTGTTTTTACACTGTTGTCTTCTTCTGAGTTTTTGTCTTGATTTTTTTCCTGTTACCATAGTAGATTATTTTTGACTTTGAACGTTTTGGTAAAGTTGGACTCTACTCACCTGGGAGAAGGGAGAGGGCAAGCTTCAGGCTTTTTCTGTGCTGTGATTTTCACAGCTAGGATCAGGGGTTTGTAAGTTTTTGATATTTTCAAGGTGACATGATCCAGGGAAAAGTGTAGTTAGTGCTTGCCTGGTCTGTGCTTTGGTTCTTACCCTGGAAGGTCTTCCTGATCCTTTTAAGCCACAAGCACTAGTGTTCCTCTTTGCCCTGAGACTGTGACCAGGGTCCCTTCTCTATTGTGACAGGAAATATTCCTCTCTGCCCTGGGAATGCAACTTAGTACTATGTATAGGCATTTAAACTGCCAAATAGTGAGTTTTAGACCCTGTGCTAGCAGAAGAGATCCCCCATAATTTCTTTCTGCCCAGTCTTCCTATTTACTTATTGTCTCTGGGACCAGAGCTCCCATAGCTTCTGTCTGTTGCTACTTCTGTCAGTACTATCTCCAAGGCTCTCAGCTGGTGCTGCTACTGACTGTGCTTCTAGCCAGCCTCTCTTCCAATATCATAGACATCTCCTTTTGATTTCTTTAATGGTGGTAGGTTGGAAAAGTTGTCTTATCCTGAACTTTTGTTCATTGTTTCACTCTAGAATTTGATTTGAGACATTATTTTAAAGTTGTTTGAGAAGAAAGTTGGAAGAACTAGGCTGTAATGTTTTCTCTACTCTGCCATCTTGGCTATACCTACCACCCCTTGTCTTGATCTTTGCATATGGCTGGGGACAGCGGAGGTTCTGATCCTATACCTTTATTACCCTGAACAGGTATTAAAAAAGTTTAATATATGATTTCAAAAATATCAACCACCTCCTTCAAGGTGACAATCTTACCTCCCAAAACAAATTAGGGGAGGATTTCAGGTTTTACATAGTTATTCATGATTATAAAGTTATTTACTTTATAGAATTATTCACATTTATTAACTTTTTTATTGATCTTTTATTTTTGTCACTTTGATTTCTTATTATACTCCCCTTCCTGAAAGTTGCCCCTAATAACAATGAATAAAATAGAGAAAAAAGCAGTTCACTAATAAAACAGCAACAAAATCTAGCAATATATACAGTATTCCACAATATATAAGCATACATATCCTGTAGCATACACATTCCCAGGCACATAGAGACCTCAATTGTGTCAAAGAAATGAAAAAAATTAGTATTTTCACTGTGTCCAGAGATGAAGTGCTATGTGTCCTTTGATTAGTTCTTTGAATAGAGGAAGACTTAATCAGTCTCACTTGAATCAGTTTGCCTTGATCAATTTTAGGGAGTGATTTAATTCCTCTAGACAGAATCAGAAGCCAGGTTAATAGAGGACCAAAGTGAGGTTAAGAGTGCCTATTTATTGTCAGCCAAACTAAGGGTGGGGATGTCTTTTCGATAACCAAATCTAAAGAGTTGCCCATTTTGTTTATCCTTGATTAGACTTAAGGAGGAAGTCATTAGAGGGCATAGCTAGTTTCCAGGGTCTGGGTCAACATTAACATTGATCTCTTTGTTTAGTAATTTAAAACCCTTCTTAAATGTAAACTATGAGCCTTTATATTGTTATGGAATATTTCCCCCCAGCTTGTTAGAAAATCTAATTTTGAAAATGCTGAGGAGGGAAGACTTTTCTGATTTCACTGGAGGAATTTCTGTGTATCATTCTCAAAGCAGAATTGTTTGTATATTAATAAAAATGTATTTCTGACAGGTTTGGCTATAATGTAAAGGTGGTCATTTTCTTTTCAACAGCATCTACATTTATGAAGAAGAGAGGGAGGTATTTTCTTTCTTTTTTTTTTTTTTAAACCCTTACCTTCTGTCTTGGAGTCAATACTGAGTATTGGTTCCAAGGCAGAAGAGTGGTAAGGGTAGGCAATGGGGGTCAAGTGACTTGCCCAGGGTCACACAGCTGGGAAGTGTCTGAGGCTAGATTTGAACCTAGGACCTCCTGTCTCTAGGCTTGGCTCTCAATCCACTGAGCTACCCAGCTGTCCCTGGAGGTATTTTCTGATAATGCTTTTTCCTTTACCTATTGGAGATAAATAAAGAATAGAGAGAGACCAGTTTCCTTGGATCTAAGAATAGAGGAGAGTTGGGTAATGAGATTAGAAAGGTAGTTGGGGGCCAGGTTGTGAAGGATTTAAAAGCTAAATTTTATTTTATTTTTGTTTTATTTTAAAGGCAATAGGAAGTCACTGGAGTTAGTAGAGTAGGGGAGTCACATGGTCACATATTGGCTTAAGGAAAATCATATTGACTACAGTGTATAGGATAGACTGGAGTGGGGAGAAACTTGAGGCAAAGATATTCATTTGAAGATTGTTGTAATAATTTAGATGAGAGGTGATGAGATCCTGAACAAATCTGGTAGCTATGTGATGTAAAAATAATATACTAAATGAATTGATTATTAATATAAACTGATTAGATACTCTGATTGTTGTGCTTACAAAGTATCTTCAGTTTATATAAGTGAAGAGAAGCTCATAAGTGAACATCTCTTCAGGGCCAGGCGCAAGGATGCTAAGGAGACTCTTGTTATACAAAAATAAACTATTTATTGAGAATATAAGGATATAAAAGGATTTCTAACTCTAAGGAATTCTAACTCCCCCCAAAATAAAACTCCCTAGTTCCACAAGGAACCACTTCTGTTTTCACAGACTACATTGATCCTTCCTGATCTGACTAACCCAAATCTTCCCTATTCTACAATAAACTAACATTATTATTCTTATAAGAAATATATAATTCTCAACTTTTGTCTCCAAGTTATAAAAATAACAAAGGCCATCTGGCTGAGCCTCAGCAAGAACCAAGTTAGGACTCTGAGCCGTAGCAGACTCAGAGTCCAAATCAAAGACTGAGTCTTTCTTTGGTCTTCTCAGAGATAAAATAATCTGTGAAACAGCAATAGACAGTCACTTGTATTTCCCAAGTTGGAAAAGAAAATCACTTAGCTCCTACAGGCTTTTCCCTCCTTTCCTTCTACCTTCAGACAGTGAAGAGAGAGAGAAAAGGAGATATCACCTGCTCCCAGCACTCAGAGAGAGAGAGAGCAACTGACACAGAAAAACTGTTACACAATGTCAACATTTGAAACTGACACCTTGTCTCAGATCTGTTTCAAACTCCAATTCTTTCTCAAGCCAGCTTCTCTACTTCTTACCTCTAAACCAGATATGAGCAAAGTTTTTAAAGAGGGGGCCAAAGGAAAGGAAATGCTCATCTGTCAGTCTGTTTCTAAGGTAACTCTTTCGAAGTTTCATTGTATTTGTCAGATTAGGAATAATGTCGCCTGGCTGGATAGAACATTTCAGGGGGCCGCATCTGGCCCATGGCCTGTAGTTTTCCCATCATTGCTCTAAACTAATGAAACAAGACTTAATTTCTAATATAATCCTTATAGTGAGTATAGAGAAGGAGATCATATTTAAGAGATTAAGGTCAAAACGGCAAAATCTGGTAATTGATTTGGTATATGGGATGAAGGAGTGTGAAGAATTCAAGATTATGCCAAGATTGTGATCCTGAGACAATGGAATGATGATGGTTCCTTCTAAAGAAATTGCTATGCACCCTTCATTTAAAAGAGGACCAACAACATCACAGGATGATGTTTTTACTCCTGCATTAATTTAGTTTTAAGTGAGGCAGTTTAACAGAGTCATTGCTGTGTAGTGGCAATACAAAAGTTAGGATGACTGGTGATGGCTCAGGATATAGGGGGTGACCTTGGTGTATTTGAGGTCTGATCAAGCTCTAAGCCCTCCACAGTGCCTACTTCAGCTGGTTCATGGACATTCGAAGAAATTGTTCCAATCTTTTCATTCTGCCAAGGGAGTCTTCACATGTTTGGGGTAGACATTCCCCCTAACTCTCCAAAGGGTTTATGGCCATTGGTCAATCTAGTTTTCTGGGGAAATGGGGTGATGCTCTTGTGCATTTCTTGTGCACTGGGAGCCCCAAGTGGGAATTGAGTGCCAGGTAGATTCTGAGTCTTCATCTATAAAATGAGCTGGAGAAGGAAATGGCAAACTACTCCATCTTTTCCAAGAAAATCCTAACTGGGGTCACAAAGAGTCAGACACATGTGAAACTACTGAACAACAAACCTAGAAATACCTTGTTAGGCATATAATTTTCAATAGGTATGAAATATTACTTGACTTTAAAGATAAGTTTTTTTCTCATTTTTAAATTGAATTTTATTTTATTTTTTCAGTTAAAATAAACATTTTTTCTCTTCTTTCTATTCCTTCCCTTATTAAAACAATAGGAAAAACCAAACTCTTATCAAGCAAAAGAAATCCTCACAAAGGCCATGTCTAGAAATGTAACTCATTCTGCATATTTAATCAATCGCTTTTCTGGATATGTATGTTTTAACAATTCACTTATTTTGGAAAAATTCCACTACAACAAAATATTTTGCAATTCCTATTGAATTCTTTACATAAGTAATTACTTCATGTGTGATGTTGTACTTGATGGTATATTGCTTATAAATATCACTTTAAGTTACTCAATTAATTTATTGATTAGTCAGTTTTTTATTGAATGACTTTGAGGAACAAGGCCCTTTTAGTATAAAATGATGTAGTGGAAAGAATACTGTACTTGGAATCACAGGCTTGGGTTCTAGTTATGGCTCTGCCATTTACAAACCCTGGCCATAACACTTATTTGTTATTGTTCAGTCATTTTCTGGTCATGTCCAACTGTATGCTCATTGTGTATAACCTTATCTTTTTCAATTAGGGTTTTCTTGGCAAAGATACTTGAGTAGTTTGCCATTTCCTCTTCCAGCTCATTTGACAGATGAGGAAACTAAGTCAAATAGAGTCAAATGAATTTCCCAGGTTCACTCAGCTAATAAAGTGTTGGAGGTCAGATTTGAACTCAGGAAGATGAATTTTCATGACTTCAGGACCAGTGCTCTATCCACCGTGCTATCTAGCTACTCTATAACACTTATTAACTTTGGACAAATCACTAGCCTTTTCTCTGAGCATCAGTTCCACATCTATAAAATGAGACTAATGATATTTAGCTATGTTAAAGGTGTTTTAAGAAAAGCATTTCTTAAACTTTAAAGTACCTTTAAAATGGGAGTTATAAGGGCAGGTCATTTTGATCTTTCTGGCTCTTAGTTTCCTTATTTGTAAGATGAAGGGGTTGGACCATATGGCTTCTAAAAAAGTCTCTTCTAACTCTAATATTCTGGGATCTTGCATAGGATACAAGGAAATGCAAAGAATGATTCCTGCCTTAAAAAAATCTAGAGGGGTAAATTAGACATCTGTATATTAATATATCAGTCTACTAGTGTACAGTTATAGATTATAGTACTATGGGATAATCAGAGAAGGTTCTGGACCTTGAATGACCAGTTAAGATAACTAGGATTCAGATAGATAGAAGTGAGGAAATTCCAGGTGAGAAAGTCATCCTCAGTAAAGGTGAATGTGGTCTCCTCAGGTTATAAACTCAAAGAGAGTCTTCTATATCAGATATGGAGCCATAGGGCCTGTTATACTCCCCAGTAATACTGAAACCAGATTAAAATTCATTTAGGAAATATTTAACAAAAAAATAAAAATACAATGAAATATAATGTTAATACAGGGTTTTCTAAGTCTACATGTAGCCAACAGGGATTCTTGTTTTTAGGGATTTAAAATTTTTAAAATTTTTAAATTATTTTTTTACATTTATGTATTTTTCCATGGGTACACAACTCATGTTCTTTCCTTCCCCCTTTCCCTCCCTCTCCCAGAGCCAACAAGCAATTCCACTGGGTTATACATGTATTATCATTCAATGCCTATTTCTATATTATTCATTTTTGTAATAAAGTAATCTTTTAAAAGCCAAAACCCCACATCCTATACCCAGGTAAACAAGGGATAAATCAAATGTTTTCCTTCTGTGTTTTTATCTCAAAGGTCTTTCTTTCGATGTGGGTAGTATTCTTTCTCAGAAGTCCTTCGGGATTGTCCTGACATGTTTCTTTTTTTTTTTTTTTTTTTTTTTTTTTTAAACCCTTAACTTTGGTGTATTGTCTCATAGGTGGAAGAGTGGTAAGGGTGGGCAATGGGGGTCAAGTGACTTGCCCAGGGTCACACAGCTGGGAAGTGGCTGAGGCCGGGTTTGAACCTAGGACCTCCCATCTCTAGGTCTGGCTCTCACTCCACTGAGCTACCCAGCTGCCCCCTCCTGACATGTTTCTTGCTCCTAGGGAGATAGATATTAGGGACTATATTATATTATATATATTAGGGAGATATTAGAGATATGGTCAGACCTTGACTCAGATCTTGTTTCATCCAAGCCTATGTAATCCAAATGCTAATTAGAAGAAACTGGTGGCTTTTAAGGAACTGAATTATTCATAGGCATATTGAAGCAAAAGTAAGGAAACTTTCAAGGGTGAAAGTAGATTTACAACAATGACATTGAGAATAGACTCATGGTCCTTTTCTATGAGATCTTTCCTGGTCATTTGGATGAGGACGCTGCTATAATAAAGAGTCTAACCAAACATGAAAAGCAATATGACCTCCCCCCTTTTCTGGAAGATGTTTGCCATTATCTGAGCACCAGCGTGGCTTGCTCCAGGCAAAAGCTATTTTTCTAAATCTTCTTTCTGGTTCTCAGTTTTGGTGAGTGGACATTGTTGTTGGGAACAAAGGTCCTATTTGACAGAACCGGAGGCCTTATTAAAAACAATTATCTTAGGGTTGCCCGAGTCTGAGTTCTTTTGTAGGCTTCCCATATGAATTGTGATATCTGAGTTGCATTCTATCATAAATCATGCTATCGTAGCCAATTGGGAAGGACCTTAAAGATCATCTCAGTCAACTCTATTATACCGGTGGTGGTGGTGTATTGTTTTTCAGTTGTGTCTGATTTTTCATGACCTCGTTTGGGGCTTTCTTGGCAAACATACTGGGGCAGTTTGCCATTTCCTTCTCCAGCTCACTTTATAGACAAGGAAACTGAGAAAGAGTTAACTGACTTGTCTAGTGTCACCCAGCAAGTAAGCATTGGAGGCCAGATTTGAACTCAGCAAGGCGAGTTTTCCTAATTCCAGGCCCAGTACTCTATTCTTTATGCTACCTCAATTCCATTATACAGATGAGGAAATCCAAGAAGAAGTGCATTTAGATTCTAGCTCTGACATGTTCTACTTGGGTCTTTTTACTTTTCTAGACCTTTGTTAACTCATTTCAAAATAAAATCAAAGAGTTGGGTTAGATTAACTCCAATGTTTTTTTTTCCAACTCTAGCATTTTGAGTGGTTTCCAGACTTTTTTTAACCCTTACCTTCCTTCTTAGAATTGTATTGGTTCCAAGGTAGAAGAATGGTAAGGATTAGGTATTGAATGTTAAGTGACTTGCTCAGGAACACACAGCTAGGAAGTGTCTGAGACCAGATTTGAACCAAGACCTCCTATTTCTGCTCTTGGTTTTCAATCCACCGAGTCCCTTAGCTGCCCATTGGTTTCCAGACTTTTGATTGTATACTCCATAAATGAATTTTGAGCATGCTTTAATAATAATAGTGGTAGTATTTATAAAGTGCCTCAATGTTTACAAACTGCTTTACAAATGTCTCATTTGCTCTTCACAACAATCCTGGGAGATAGGAGTTATTATTACCCCCATTTTATGGATGAGAAAGCTGAGGCAAAGAGAGGCTAGATGACTTGCTCAGAGTCACACAGCTAGGAAGTGTCTGAGGCTGTGTTTGAACTCATCTTCCTAAATCCAGGTGGAACATGGTATCTGTCTCGATCCTAATACATACACATATGCCTAGAAATATATATGCAAGTGTATACATGTATATTTTAGTTATTTATGAAATATAGTTGTGCTACTATACCAATAATATATACTATAAAACTTACACAAATATGTGAATCAGAAAAGGATGAACTAAAGAAGCATGTGGTCCCAAGTCATGCAGGTAGTATATGGTAGAAATTGGGATTTTGACTCTTAAGTCCTCTGATTTTTAATTCATTGCTTTTCCCACTATCCCATGCCAGATCACTTTACTTCCTTTAACCTGAATTTTCTCATCTGAAAAGTAGGGATAAACTGACCCAATTGTCATGAGTCACAAATGAGATAATGTGTGAAGTGCTTTGCAAATCTCACTGTAACCTCGATTACTATTATTGTTCTAATACTAAATTATGATCCGATGAAGTCAGGGTGATTTGCCCTAGGTCACAAGACCAATTAATTAGTGGATAGTTTTGAATAGGAAGACGCTTCTTTGCTAACTCTTTTGGAGACACCTTTAATTATGATGATGGATTATTCATGTTTCAAAACTTTTCACTTAAAGACAAAAATAATACATTGACAAAAAGGCCATTCACTGCCATAGGAGGAACAGAGTCTGAATACAGATTGAAACATACCATTCTTTACTTCATTTCCTTCATGAATTTTTCTCTAGTGTAAGCAATATGTGTCTTGTTTCACAACATGACAAACAGGAAAATGTATACTATGTGATGATATATGTATAACCTATATTGTATTGCCTTCTTGGGGAAGAGGAAGAAATGGGAGAGAGGGCAAACAAAGAATGAGACAGATTTTTGGACATAGCTAATGTGAGAATTTGTTTTTCTTGGACAAGCATATTTATTATAATTTATTACATATGATAATCATATGTATTACATTATCATTACGCTACATACTAAATTATCTATTAAAATAAATGAGAACAAAAAGAAAATATTGACAAATTCCCCTGGAAGCAAATGACTTGGGGAGGATGACTCAGTCAGCTGCAGAAAGCATCTTAGTCACCATCGACCTGGACCTGGCCAGGTGGGAAGGTGGGTGTAGGGTCAGGAATGAGCTGTCAGCTAACTTGCTTTACAGCTGCAGCAAGGAATAAAGAGAAGCACAGAGAACATTATGGAGCTAGTTCTTCCCACTGCAAACAAACAACGAAGATAGAATGCTTCCAATTAATTTCTGTGGGAGCTCTGAATACTCTTTTTTTTTTTAACATTTATTAATATTCATTTTTAACATGGTTACATGATTCATGCTCCTCCTTTCCCCTTCGCCCCCCCGCACTCCCCCCACCCATGGCC